>NC_053489.1:64275898-64575898 GCF_905171775.1 Rana temporaria
GGGGGACACCTGCTGGGGGGGACACTGATGGGGGACACTAATGAAGACTTCTTAGGGGAGCATCTCTGTGTTTGAGTCGTAGCCAAAGAAACATTTGTAAAGGGGAGGCGTTAGTAAGATGACCACGCCCATGTGGGTGTCCCTGAAATATTTCTGCACCCAGGCGTCTGTGAACCTAGGAGCGGCGCTGAGACAAATACATTTTTTTTTAAATGAGGTGCTACTGAAATTGCTAAATATAATGAGTTAACATGTTTTATATACATCCCTTATAATGGTACAGCAGGAAATATACTATATGGTAACATACCAATAAACTTCCTTTCTCTGTACCCTTCACTATGGCATGCTGACCAGCACACCAGTGGAAGGCCCTCTTGCTGTTTTGATTTGGGGTTTAGACCTTAAAGCGATCATAAAAGGTAAAATAAAAAAAATGTAAAATAAAACAACAAACATGGCTATACTTACTTGCTCTGCACAATGGAATTGCATAGAGTGGCTGAATATTTCCTCTTCCTGGGTCCCCCACCTGTGCTCCCGACCCCTCCTGTCTGTCCAGTGCCCTGATGGGAAGCGGTTTTCCATCGGGGGAACTTGTGCATGCCCGCTCCCGAGCCCCCGCTGCTGCATCCACTGACCACCCCCTTGTCACTGCACTGGCTTTGATTGACAGTACTGGGAGCCAATGGCTCTTGGTGCCCCAGCAGCGCCAGCAAGACCCAGAATTGATGGGAAGAGAAGAACTGCAGACGTGCACAGCGCTGGATCAAATGAGGGCTCAGGTATGTAAAGGGTGAGGTAAGTTGGGATGCTGATGCCTACACATTGTCTACCATAATGCAAGGAATGTATTAAAGTGGTTTTAAAGCCCTCTTTTTTATTTTTACCTACAGGTAAGCTTATAATAATGCTTACTGGTAGGTAAACGAATATGTTCTAAATGTGCACCATTTGGGAGATATTCACCCTGCATGCAGCTGCTGACTTCAGAGGCACATGCGCTCTGAAGGTCTGGCATACAGTGCCGGACCTTCAAGAGCTTCTTGCCGGAGTGGAGTGATGTCACCGCGGCTCCAGCCACTCACAGCACCGGAGCCAGCAAACCCGGGAAGATGTCAGCCCTCTCAGCAGGACTTTCGCTCTAAGGTATTTCATAATGTGCTAGTTTGCCTTGTATCAACGGTTAAGCTGGGGGTGGTTACAGGTCGACCAATGTGGGGTTTTCTCTGGCCGATACCGATGCCGATATTTAGAAATCGCGGAAGCCGATAGCCAATATATGATGCCGATTTTTTGGGCCAATATGTTAGGCTAATTTAGTTTTTTTTATCTCCCTTCATCAAATAAAAAGTAATAAGTAATAAGAAGTGATACAGGAAATTTCTTAAATTAAACATTTATTAAACACAACGTGCCAGATTCAGATAGATCATCTATCTGATTTAAGATCCGCTGCCGCAAGTTTTAGAGGCAAGTGGTTAATTCACAAAACACTTACCTCCAAACTTGCGGCGGCGGATCGTAATTCCTCCGGCGGAATTCAAATTCCGCGGCTAGGGGGAGTGTGCTATTCAAATCAGGCGCGTCCCCGTGCCAATCGAATAGCGCATGCGCCGTCCGGAAATTTTCCCAGCGTGCATTGCTCCAAATGACGTCGCAACGACATTATTGGTTTTGACTCTTACGTAAATTACGTCCATCCGTATTCGCGAACGACTTACGCAAACAACGTAAAAAATTCAAAATTAGTCGCGGGAACGACGGCCATACTTAACATTGGCTGCGCCTCATAGAAGCAGGGGTAACTATGCGCCGGGAAAACCCTTACGTAAACGTCGTAAAAACACTGCTTCGGGCCCGCGTACGTTCGTGAATTGGCGTATCTCGCTGATTTACATATTCTCTGCGTAAATCAGCGAGAACGCCCCCAGCGGCCATTTTTAAATTGCAGTTAAGATCCGACGGTGTAACACAGTTACACCTGTCGGATCTTAGGCATATCTATGCGTAACTGATTCTATGAATCAGTCGCATAGATACGACCGGCCTAACTCTGAGATACGACGGTGTATCAGGAGATACACCGTCGTATCTCTCTCTGAATCTGGCCCAACAAGCCTCCAATCAGTGCACTTGTATGTATAATTTAGGTAAAAAAAATGATGTATCTTAAATAGTGTATTTTTCCCAAAAAAATTGCGTTTGAAAGACCGCTGCGCAAATACCGTGTGACATAAAATATTGCAACAATCGCCATTTTATTCTCTAGGGTCTATGCTAGAAAAAAAATATATCATGTTTGGGGGTTCTAAGTGATTTTCTAGCAGAAAAATACTGGATTTTACATGTAAGCAACACATGTCAGAAAAGATTAGGGGGTAGATTCACGTACCTGGGCGCATCTTTTGGCCGGCGTAGCGCATCCAATTTGCACTACGCCGACGTAACATAGTGAGGCGAGGCAAGGCCAGTATTCACAAAGCACTTGCTCCATAAGTTACGTTGGCGTAGCGAAAATGGGCCAGCGTAAGCCCGCCTAATTTAAATTAGGCAGGTAGTGGGCGTACATGTAAATTAACCGTGACTCCATGTAAATGAAGGGCCGTTGGTACGGCGCATGCGCGCGCATGCTCAGAATCACATCGCAAATATTTTGCCGTATGTCTTTCGTAAACTGCGTAGCTTACTGCGACAGGCGTAGGTACGTTCGTGAATCGGCGTATCTTGCTCATTTACATATTCGACGCGTAAATCAACGTAAGCGCCCCTAGCGGCCAGCGTAAATATGCACCCAAGATACGACGGCGTAGGAGACTTACGTTTTTTTTTTTTGTACTATAAACAGAAATAGAGCGCCAATTAAAAAAAAAAATAGAAAAAAAAAACAACAATATTTTTTACTTTTGCTATAATAAATATCCCCAAAGGTTTTTTTTTCCCCTCAATTTAGGCCAATATATATTCTTCTACATATTTTTTGGAAAAAAAAACTTGCAATAAGCGTATATTGATTGGTTTGTGCAAAAGTTATAGCGGTAAGATTTTTGGTATTTTTATTATTTATTTTTTACTAGTAATGGCGGTGATCTGCAACTTTTAAGCGGTACTGCGACGGACAGATCAGAGACTTTTTACACTTTTTTGGGACCATTGGCATTTATACAGCGATCAGTGCTATAAAAATGCATTGATTACTGTGTAAATGTCACTGGCAGGGAGGGGGTTAACCCTAGGGGGGGAAATCAAGGGGTTAAATGTGTTCCCTCAGCATGTTCTAACTGTGAGGGGATGTCAGTGACTAGGAGAGAAGCCATATAGTTTTTCCTATTTCGTAGGAAGAAACGATATGGCTCCTCTCCTCTGACAGCACAGGGATTTGTGTGTTTACACACACAAATCCCCGTGCACGTGATCGCGCATGGCCGGTGGCGATTGTTTCCCGCCGTGCACGTGCCCTCTGGTGGCCGAAAGCGGGTAGGACGTACCTGTATGGTATTTCGCCAAGGAGAGCAATTGTGACGCAGTATATCTGCGAGTGGCTAATGCTGCGGGTGACAACTAAATACTGTACAGTGAGATTTGCGTCAGGTTCTCTTCTTATTTAACAAAACACCCCTAATATTCTAATATTAGAACTACCGGTATATAGGATTTGATCACATGAACAAACTGAGTGAGGCCCAGATCCACAAAGAAGTTACATCGGCGTATCTATTGATAAGCCGCGTAACTTCTAGGATGCTCCGGCGTATCTTTGTTCTGTATCCACAAAACAAGATACGCCTGAAGCTGGGCTAGATCCGACTGACGTACGTCTTAGTACGCTGTCGGATCTAAGGTGCATATTTACGCTGGCCGCTAGGTGGCGCTTCCGTTGATTTCCGCATCGAGTATGCAAATTAGCTAGATACGCCAATCCACAAACGTACGTCTGCCCTGGCGCAATTTTTTACATTGTTTACGTAAGGCTTTTTTTGGCGTAACGTTACCCCTGCTCTATGAGGCATACGCAATGTTAAGTATGGACGTCGGGCCAGTGTAGAATTTTCCGTCGTTAGCGTAAAATGCTTGCGAATAGGGCTTTGCGTAAATTACGTTCACGTCGTCTAGGCATTGAGCGGGCGTAATTTAATTTGAAAATTCGATGTGATACTGAGCATGCGCACACATGCGCCGTACGAAAAAAGCGTCATTTACGTGGGGTCAAGCTTATTTTACATAAAACACGCCCCCCTGTTTTTAAGCGCGCTTACGCCGGGAGATTTACGCTACGCCGCCGTAACTTTAGAGGCAAGTGCTTTGTGAACACAGCACTTGCCTCTCAAAGTAGCGGCGACATAGCGTAACTACGATACGCCTGCCTAAAATTACGCCGCGCTACGTGGATCTGGCCCTGAGTCTCTCATCACTAAATTTTTCTGTTTCGATGAGTATATTTTAATAAAAGACTTATTCTGTTACACATTCCAAAATGAATTTCAGCAATCTTCTCGGACTTGTTTTTATATAATGAAAGCCCTTCACTCATTATTGTGAACAGCACACAAAATAAACTGATATTCTTCTGTATTGCCTTCTTCTATTTCCTAAACTAATTTCCAAAGTTTTTAGAGACTGAGAACTTTATGGTTTGATTGGAGCCTCGGGAACGATTCCGGTGACTGACTACACTTAAATGCTTTATAGTCATGGAAAGGTCACATTATGATGACACAGAAGGGCAATCAGCTGAATGTTTGAAGAGAAATATCGCCGACTCTCAGTGAATATCAAAATGCAGAATAATTCATGAATATTTAATTGGGCCGAATACTATCTATCAGTGGTTCTAAACCATAACCGGGTGGCATTTAGTTTGCCAATACACTGTAAATCATAGACTGTAATTCTTATGCTGTTTTTACCTTTTTGTATCTCCTACAGTCTCCTCTAGTACACAACATTGCTTTCTGATGGTGACAACGGTGTACCAAGCCTGTGTGATTTCCACCAGGGGTGCAAACGTGTTTAGGTGAGTCAGGCATTTGGATGTTCATTCATTTCATTGGCCACAATATCGCTCCCAAAAAACGCTCTCCTCCTTTTTTTTCTGCCTCTAAACGCTCATGCCTCATAACTTCCCTAGCGGTATTCCCGAGTCAGGCTCGGGGTGAATTTTCAGTGCCAAAAGCCACACTCGGGATCGCATCGCAGGATCCATATACAGCTTTTACTTACTTTGTCCCCTGGATCCTGCGATGTCTCCCTGCTGTGTCTGCGAGCCGCTGTCTCCATTCGATTCACAGTACCGAGATCCGTTCCCTGCGAGCGTCGCAACGCACGGGGACGGAGCTCGGCGCCAAATTCAAATAGTTAAAAACTCAGGGCCGGATTCAGGTAGGGGCGCGCATTGTTACGGCGGCGCAGCGTATCGTATTTACGCTATGCCGCCGTAAGTCAGAGAGGCAAGTGCTGTATTCACAAAGCACTTGCCTCCTAAGTTACGGCGGCGTAGCGTAAATGGGACTGGCGTAAGCGCGCGTAATTCAAATGAGGATGAGGGGGCGTGTTTTATGTTAATTTTTGGTGACCCAACGTGATTGACGTTTTTCCTGAATGGCGCATGCGCCGTCCGTGGAATTTCCCAGTGTGCATTGCTCCAAAGTACGCCGCAAGGACGTCATTGGTTTCGACGTAAACGTAAATTACGTTCAGCCCCATTCACGAACGAGTTACGCAAACGATGTAAAATTTTCAAATTTCGACGCGGGAACGACGGCCATACTTAACATTGGCTAGGGGGCATGTTTATCTTTACGCAGCGTACCTCTTACGGAAACAGCCTATCTTTACTGCGACGGGCAATCGTACGTTCGTGAATCGGCGTATCTAGTAATTTACATATTACATGTTCTATGCCGAAATCAACAGAAGCGCCACCTAGTGGCCAGCGGAAAAATTGCACCCTAGGATACAACGGCGCAGGCCGTCGTATCTTAGCTAGGTTTAAGTGTATCTCAGTTTGAGCATACACTTAAACTTACGACGGGCTTAGATTCCGAGTTACGTCGGCGTATCTATTGATATGCCGGCGTAACTCTTTGTGAATCCGGCCCACAGTATAGATACAGTATACTGTAAACTGTAAACTTACAGATTACAGTACTGTGTCAAATAATTACACATCCCCTTTGTCCCTAGTGGTTTGTCCAGTGCCCTGCATGTAGTTTTATATTATGAATACTGTTCTTTCGGCCTGGAAACTGGAGATTGTCCATAGCAACCAAAAAGTGTCCCTTTACATCAAAAGTGCTTTTAGAGCAGCTAGAAAACAGCGATAGTAAATTAGAATCACTTGCAGAATTGAGCGATAGCGATTTGTGGGGAAATACGAAGAAAGTAGTGACAGCGCCAATTCTGCAACTGAGCAAATTTCAGTGTTTTTGATTTGATTACATTATTGAATAATTTTTATTATTATTATATTATTATTTGTTATAAATATTTATAGTTATTTATTATATTATAATTTATAATTTTGTGTTTCAAACTTTATCGTACCCGGGATGCCTATTTGTTTGGACAGATTTAAGTGTGTTATTCCTAAGAATTAAAGGCCTACAAAATAAAAAGCCAAATTTCCTTTCGAAACATTGTACCGCTTTCAGCATCAAAAATCTGCCATAATCATACCGCCAGGGAGGTTAAAGGCAAAAAAAAAAAAAAAAAAGTCATACGCCCTTAAAAAATATGTTTTTCAAGCTCAGTGTACATATAACGAACGATTATATAGTAGTCTTTTGCATTGTAAATTCACAAAAAAAGGCCTCATGCACACTGCCGCTGATAAACTGAAGTTTTTGGGAGTTTGGGTGTTTTTTTTTACCAGCCCTTAAACTCCCCTCTATGTTCATGCACACACGGACATTTTTTGAAGTTTATCAGCTGTTGTCTGAATGCCCTAAAATCGCATTTAAAGGCAGTTCTTCTGACCACGAAATGCTGACCGCTGAAAAATGCTCATGAACGCGCTTTTATCAGCATTTTTTACATTGCAGAGCTGAATGTTATCTGGTGTAATGAAAAAAAAAAAAAAAAACGCCCAAAAACGCTGAAGCTGAAAAACACGCATAAACGCGTTTAAAAAAAGCTGTTAAGAGTGTGTTTTGGAAGCCTTTTCTGCCAGCAATCCGATGTCCAGGAAGACTTTTTTGAACGTCCTGTGTGCATGGAGCCTAAACAGTATTTAACCTGAAGATAGAGAATCCTCTTTATTCTCCACTGCTGGCTACTTTTACTTGTCAGGAATAGGCTCTAGTTCTGGGCTGCCTTCCCAAGGCAGCGGTCCCCAACCTTTTTGGCACCAGGGACCGGCTGCGTGGAAGAAAATTGTGCCAAGGCCCGGGTGTAGGGTGGTGCGTGCGGGGGTAAGCAATTTTTTCGCGGGCAATGGCTGGTGTTGGCGCTTCAATCATCTCGGTACCATGGTTGTTAAGGTGTCAGGGTGATTGAAGTGCATTATTACCGTATATATTTGAGTATAAGCCGAGATTTTCAGCCCTTTTTTTTGGGCTGAAAATGCCCCCCTCGACTTATACTCGAGTCAGTGTACCTGGAAATATTGAGATGCCATGGGTGTTAATCGTTTAAAACTTGCGGTCTCCTCTTGTCCCTTCCGTGATGGGCGAAACTCTGTCTGCTGAGAAACGCCTATCATGAACGTTCTCTCATCCTCACCCATCCCAGCAGGCACTGTGTTCAGTGTTCCGCCATTCACGGACGCCTTTTCATCCTCGGACGTTCGTGAAACGGAGTCCGAGGATGAGAGAACGTCCGTGATAGGCGTAACTGTGTCAGCTGAGAAACGCCTATCACGGAAGGGACCAGGAGGAGACCGCAAGTTTTAAACACTGAATGGACACCCGCAGACTCTCGATTTTAGGTACAGTGATAATGGGCACAGTGACAATGGGCACAGTGACAATGGGCACAGTGACAATGGGCACAGTGACAATGGGCACAGTGAGGTTGGCACAGCGAGGTTGCAATGGGCATAGTGAGGCGTGCAAATAGGCTGTTGACGCTCTTTTCCTCTTACAGTGGCTGCTGCATTCTCACCCTCGGCTTATACTTGAGTCAATAAGTTTTCAATTTTTTGGGGGGTAAAATGAGGTACCTTGGCTTATACTCGAGTATATACGGTACTATTATTACATTGTAATATACAATTAAATAGTTCAACTCACCATAAATGTACTTAAAATGAAAAAAATCTGATAAAATGCTACTAGTGTGTGAACAACTTTAGTTGTATGATATCCTAACAGGAAACACATGGAGACGCTTGAATTTTTTTTCCTCTATCCAGGAGTTGCTTCTCGGCAGGTCACAGACAAGAAGGTAAACCAAAAAATACTTTTGGCTCCCATGATTCAGGTTTTGGTTCTTAGCCATGTAGAACTTGTTTTGCCACCTAACATTATATACAGAGGGGCAGATCCACATACATCTGCGTAGGCACAGCGTATGTGAGATACGCTACGCTGCTGTAACTTACTTTGCTATTCTTTGAATCCTGAAAAAATTTGTACGGTAAGTTATGGCGGCGTAGGGTATCTCTTGCGGCGTAAAGGTGCGGAATTCAAATGCGGCGAGCAGGGGGCATGTTTCATTTAAATGAAGCGTGTTCCCGCACCGAACGAACTGCGCATGCCCCGTCCGTCAAAACTCCCAGGGTACATTGCTCCAAATGACGTCGCAAGGACGTCATTGTTTTCGACGTGAACGTAAATGGCGTCCAGCCCCATTCACGGACGACTTACGCAAACGACGTAAACTTTTAAAAATTATACGCGGGAACGACGGCCATACTTAACATTTAGTACGCCACCAGATAGCAGCTTTAACTATACGCCGGAAAAAGCCAAATGGAAACAACGTAAAAGAATGCGACGGCCGCTCGTACGTTCGTGGATCGACGGAAATAGCTAATTTGCATACTCGACATGGATTACGACGGGAACGCCACCCAGCGGACGCCGAAGAATTGCATCTTAGATCCGAAGGCTTACGAAGATGTACGCCTGTCAGATCTAAACCAGATGCCGTTGTATCTTGTTTTGAGGATTCTGATTTTCAATGACAAGGAGCCCTTCTTCAAAGCCAAGAGTTTCTCTTACTCAAAATTTTCAGTTTTACTATTAATATAAAATCTGCTGTAATTTATTATTTTCTTTCTGTAGACCTTGCTATGGTCTTTTAAAAAGGTCACTAGCGTACATTAATTAATTCATCACCATGATGAGTTGTAAGTTCTCATTACTTCCTTCTAAGTGATCTGCATGGCTGTAGCTAATAATTCCACTTTATTTCCAGGTGCTAAAATTAATTTGGAGGGATCGACGTGAAGGCGAGCGCTTGTACTTTTCCATGGCTCAAACACCACTGAACAAATTATTTGTCCTTTCTTTATAAAGGGCATACTGACCATGTAATCATATTGGGGGGGGGGGGGGAGCTGTACACATAAACCTTCGAGTTACAGCGTGTATGTGGGAAACGGAAGTCATGGCACTGCAACAATTGAGTAATCCTAAAGGGGTTGTAAACCTTCCTGTTTTTTCACCTTAAGGCATCCTATGCCTTAAGGTGAAAAAGCATCCAATAATTACCGGCCCCCTAGCCCCCCCCCCCCCGGTTTACTTACCTGAGCCCTCGAAATTCCTTCCATTCACTTTCTGTCTCATAGCCAAAACAGGAAGTGAGTCCCTCCACAGTGAGGGAATCCTGGGGTGACGCCAGGGCCTCCAGAACTAGTCTCTCCGTTGGAAGATCTCTCCTCTGTTACTGTTCTGATGTCAAACCAAGATTTGGGATTTCCTTTTACTTTGGGTGCACTCACATTCAGAGCAGCGATCGAAAATTTTGAGGCCCTTTACACAGCTTTAGGCATGCCACCGGGGCCTGACCACCAACACTGCCCAGGGCCTGCCCATTGGCTGTCCCACCGAATCAGACATTCCCACGTATTCAGCAAAGGGACATCCCCATTTAGCAGAGGCAGCCCAATCCAGCAAAGAGACATCCTCATCCAGCAAAGAGACACCCCCATCCAGCAAAGAGACATCCCCATATATTCAGCAAAGAGACATCCCCATATATTCAGCAAAGAGACATCCCAATCCAGCAAAGATACATCCAATTGTAGCAAAGAGGCATCCCCATCCAGCAAAGAGATCGTAGCCCAATCCAACAAAGAGTCACAGCACAGGCCCCATCCAGCAACATTGTCAATCAATTAACCAAAAATGTGATGTCCAACAGCCTGTCTCTGGTCAACAGTGGGCAGTCAGTCAAGCAGACTACAGACAGCGCAGCTCTTCCACGTGGCTGAGCTGCTACTGGCGCCCAAACCAGCATCCCATCTGCAGGTAGAGGTGGAGTGCAGATGATATCACTCAGCTTTCCCCTCTCTCAGGATGCAGCCGGAACTATGTGAGGTGCATCGGCTTACTCCGCAGCCACCCTGCTAAAGAAATAGTATACAGAGTGCTTCTCCCTCACTGTGTCTGGCGGAGGTGCCGAAACTGGCAACACCCTGACTGTTACTATACAGTAAGTTAACAACACATTGGTTTGGGGAACCTCAGCAGGTGTTCCCACAACTAGCTGCAAGTAGGCAGCCCCATTGAAAGCAATAGGAGGCCGCTGGCTCTTGCAGCTGCTTATGTCCAGGACTAATCAATCGCATTTAATCACTGCCTCAGGCTGGGTTCACACTACTACACTACTTTCATCCTACTTTGCTCTGTGTTCAATGTTTCCCTATGAGAGCGTCTTGTAGCGTCCTACACAAGTCGGTCCGACTTTGAAAATGCTCCCTGTACTACTTTTGGTCCTACATTGATCCTACTTCAGGCCCATTGAATATCATTGAAGTCGGACCAAAGTAGTATCCTGTTCATGAAAGTAGGATGGATGTAGGACCAATGTAGGATAAATGAAGGACCAATGTAGCAGAGCAAAGTAGGATGAAAGTAGTGTAGTAGTGTGAACCCAGCCTAAAAGATTACATGCGAGTGAGCACGATTAGCTGCAGGAGCCAGCAGCCTTCCATTGCTTTCAATGGGGCCGTCTGATCGCTGCTAATTGCGGACACTCCAATTGGGGTTCTTGCAGGTAACTGTGGGCAGGGTGCATTTCCAAGTGTAAATGCATCCTTTAATTCGGTGTTCCGCCCAAAAAAAACAAAGCATTAAAAGCCAGCAGCTACACATACTGCAGCCGCTGGCTTTTAATAAATGGACACTTACTTGTCTTGAAGGTTCCATCAGCTGTTGGGTGCTTTGCCACCATTGCGGGTACGGGAAACTAGTAGTATACCCTTTTGGCTTCATGCCGGGAACCCTACTGTGCATGCGCGAGGCCCCGCTCCACTCCTCTCTCCTATTGGCCCGGCGACCGGGGGAGGAGGAGGGATTCCCGTGGTGATGTCACAGCTCCGCGGCAGGGACTCCCGGAAGTGGCAAAGGACACCTGTCAAAGACAGGTATCCTGTCCCCCCTCCCCCCCAAAAGGTGTCAATTGTGGAAAAGGAGGGGGGATAAGATGAGCGGAACTTTTGGGTGGAACTCCGTTTAAGTTTCGATGATAACGGTAAACAGGGAAAATAGAGAGGGTGAATTTCCCTAACAGGGGCACATACAGCAATAAAAACTTTTTTCTTTTTTGGGGTGGTAGCAAGGAAGTCAAAGCTCTTTTGAAGTACTGTATTTCTAAAATCCGGGTTACATACCAGTGAGAGAGGTAGTTAGGGTTAAGTTTGGATTAAAGAGACTCATAGCGGTGTTAGTAGGTGCAGGCAGGATGTGTGTCAGGCTGGTTCGTAGTGAATACCCATCCCAGCATGGACCCTGACCCCTATGCTCTTGCCCCTGCTGACACTGGAAGGAGTGCCAGAGCAAGTAAACATGGCTTTACACAGACATTTATATTTTTATAGCATATTGGCTTCCTGCTTTACCCATTTTTTTTTTACCTACTTTTGCTTTTTGCAGTCATGCCTTCATATTCAAAGATGTTACCGTATTTTCTGGCGTATAAGACGACTCGGCGTATAAGACGACCCCCTAATTTTCCAGCCAAAATGTTGGTTTTGGGATATACTCACCGTATAAGACTACCCCCTTTCCTACTAGTCATGCCTCGCCTCACGGTGCCACCATTACATGCCAGACTATGCCACTACATGCCAGACTGTGCCCTATTACATGCCAGACTGTGCCCCATTACATGCCAGACTGTGCCCCATTACATGACCAGACTGTGCCCCATTACATGACCAGACCGTGCCCCATTACATGACCAGACAGTGCCCCATTACATGACCAGACCTGCCCCATTACATGACCAGACCGTGCCCTTACCTTATCCCATGCGAATCGCGGCCGTGTAACCTAACATCTTACCTTACCAGAATCGCGGCCGTACGATTTTTCAAAAGCCGCGCCTCCGACGTCTTTTGTTCCGTAATAGGCGGAACATTCAGCTTCCCAGGAGGCACTGTGTTCAGTGTTCGCCTATCACGGAGGCCCTCTCGTCCGAGGACGAGAGGGCCTCCGTGATAGGCGGACACTAAACACAGGACGAGAGGCCCTCCGTGATAGGCGGACACTGAACACAGTGCCTCCTGGGAAGCTGATTGTTTCCGCCTATCACGGAACAGAAGACGTCGGAGGCGCGGCTTTTGAAAAATCGTACGGCCGCGATTCTGGTAAGGTAAGATGTTAGGTTACCAGCGTATAAGACGACCCCCGACTTTTAAGAAGATTTTAAGGGGTTAGAAAGTCGTCTTATACGCTGGAAAATACGGTACTTTGTCTAGTTGTCTTTGAAAGAAATAAAAACATGTGGCCATAGTCATTTTAGCTGCTTGAACTTGAATTTCTCAATTTTTCTTCTGCTCTAGAAAACTAGGGCTACCCTCTGAAAAATCCCCATAAATATCATGATATTTGATATTAGAGCAGTATAGAACTCGTGACCTGAACGCTGCAAAGCAGCAGTGCAAATTAGTGAGAAGAGAAGATGCTGTTTGTTCTCCTAGTTCCTAGTATCTAGGCTGATGATGCCGACATGAATTACACACAGACACAAACCAGATACATATGAACTATACTTGGCTGTTTATAACAATGGTCCAACTTGGACACATAACACACAAAACATTCCGTCATGGCAGCACATAAAAACATTTCCTAATTACGCTCCACCACTATTGACATTTCTGATTAAAAAATGTATATATATATCAAAAAGATTCTGTTACTAATTACACATTTAGTAATTATTCATTGCGGTGTTGTTGTTTTACCAAGAACATGATCGTCCTAGCAAAAAGAACTGGAGGCTTGAGGGGACATGGCTCATGTGGAGGAAAGGAATTATGAAATAATAGGCAGGAGGCCATAAGAAAGTATACAGGGGATAGCTAAGCAACTGGTGGTCATAGCTGGCCTATTAATGCAATAACATGGCCAATTTAGCATCTGCCAATAGGGCTGGTCTATCTGAGTGGCGTGGGCTTAATCGGCTTTGTCTGCTGCAGGTGGCACACCAAATTTGCCAAACTTGGCCTTGGTGTGTTTTACTTGCAGAAAATCTAGGCCTCTCCACTCCATAGATCTAGGAGGGAAGACACA
The DNA here is from genome assembly GCF_905171775.1 of Rana temporaria. NCBI lineage: Eukaryota > Metazoa > Chordata > Amphibia > Anura > Ranidae > Rana > Rana temporaria. Next base: position 64,289,581 of record NC_053489.1, read on the forward strand.
CATCTTGGCCCAGATTCACTAAAAAACGCCTATCTTTAGGCGGCGTAGTGCATCTCAGATACACTACGCCGCCGTAACTTTGAGCGGCAGGTCCCGTATTAAGAAACATTTTCCGCTCTAAGTTACGGCGGCGTAGTGTATCTGATACGGCGTGAGCCCGCGTAATTCAAACTAGGCTAGTGTGGGCGTGTTTTATGTTAATGTATCGTGACCCGACGTGATTGACGTTTTTAACACGCGCGCATGCTCAGTATCACGTCGATTTTTCAAATTAAATTGCGCTCGCTCAATGCCTAGTCGACGTGAACGTAACTTACGTCCAGCCCCATTCACGGACGACTTACACAAACGACGTAAAACGTGAAAAATGTTACGCTGTTCCGACGTCCATACCTAACATTGGTACCTTTCATCTACGCCTCATAGAGCAGGGGTAACTATACGCTGAAAAAAGCCTTACGCAAACTAAGTAAAAAAATGCGCCGGCCGCACGTACGTTTGAGAATCGGCGTATCTAGCTCATTAATATATTCGACGCGTAAATCGACGGAAGCGCCACTTAGCGGCCAGCGTAAATATGCAACTTAGATACGACGGCGTAAGAGACTTACGCCGGTCGGATCTAATACAAATCTATGCGTAACTGATTCTAAGAATCAGGCGCATAGATACGACGCCTCAAACTCAGAGTTACGACGGCGTATTTGGAGATACGCCGGCGTAACTCGTACGAGGATCTGGGCCCTAGTTGTCATGCAATGACAGTGATAGTTCCCTTGCTCAGTTATACTGAAGGCAAGCAGGAAAAATGGCCTTCAACATTGTAATGGGAGATGTAAGGACATTTGTGCTACATATTGGTTAGGAAACAATTTAGTCTGCCTGCAGTACATTAATGGGACTGAGGCCTCGTACACATGGGCCAGAATCTCGTCTTGGCAAGAATCTCTTGCCGCCCGAGTGTACACACAGTCCTTTCAAAAGAACCCGCGGTTCTTTTAAAAGGCAAGAACGCAGTGACGTCATTGCATACAAAGAGAGTGCACTTGTCACATTCGATGCCGTCACCGCCATCTTGCTGCACCCTACCTATGCCTAGGAAGCTACCACACATGCGTCAACGTCATTTCGAGCATGCACGGGTTTCCACGGCGACAGGTAAGTATACACACACTTCAGGTTTCTCGTCGGGAAACAGGCCGACAAGAATCTCGACGAGAAAAAAGACAGCAGGATCTCTATTATTCTTGTCGAGATTCTGGCCAGATTTCCAGACGAGAAACCTGAAAGCCTCTTACACATGCTCGGTTTACTCGAAAACCAGCAGTTTTCTTGCTGGTTCTTGCCGAGAAAACCGAGCGTGTGTACGAGGCTTCAGGAACCACAATAAAGGAAGAAAATTGGAATGGTCAATTTATGTTACTATGAATTATGACATGAAAGTTTTTTTTTAGTTGGCTGTAGAATAGCAACAGATAATGTATAAATGGCACCAGAGTACCATGCCTGATTCAAAAATATATTTTTGTAAGCAAGATTTTTTTAGACTGGACACTTCAACTTCCCTCTTGTGGTGCAACCCAGAATTATATTGGGGAAAGTGAATAGAATTTTGTGGTGTATCACTAAGGCCAAGTTCACGCTGGCTTCAAAGGAAGACGTTTGAGATGCATTAAAAAAGCCCTATGCAAATTATACAATGGACAGCACACAGTGCCGTTCACATTACCAAAACATTAAGCGTTAGTGTTGTGTCACTTCAGGATTGAAGCCTCATGTTGAGTCAGTTCCCAGAATACTACAACTGGAGTATGCAAAATCTGGTGCAGCTCTGCACAGAAACCAATCAGCTTAGAGTTTTTTTTGTCAAAACGTAATTGAACAAGCTGAATTTAGAAACCGATTGGCTGCCATGCAGCACTGTGCCAGATTTTCCACTTTCTAGTTTTAGTAAATCAGCCCCTAAGTGTTTACAAAAAGCAGGTAATGTTATGGGGCTTTGGTTTAAATTTTACATCAGAGACCAAAGGTTTAGCTTTATTCATGTTATCTAAGGCCTCGTACACACGATAGGTTAACCAGAGGACAACGGTCTGAAGGATCGTTGTCTTAGGTTAACCGATGAAGCTGACTGATGGTCCATCACGCCTACACACCATATTTTAAATAACCGATCGCGTCAGAACGCGGTGACGTAAAACACAACGACGTGCTGAAAAATATTAAGTTCAATGCTTCCAAGCATGCGTCGACTTGATTCTGAGCATGCGCGGGTTTTTAACCGATGCTTTTGCATACTAACGATCGGTTTTGACCTATCGGTTAGGCGTCCATCGGTTAGATTTTAAAGCAAGTTCCTATTTTTTTAACCGAAGGCTAACCAATCTATGGGGCCCACACACGATCGATTTTGACCGATGAAAACGGTCCTTCAGACCGTTGTCCTCTGGCTATCTTATCATGTGTACGAGGCCTTAGAGTGTAATTGTCCCAACAGTTTCTAAGGTTGTCCCTATACTGCAGTCTTTCTCAAGCCTTCAAACACAGAGCAACCCTTTAAATTAGGGTTGTCCCAAAACCGATACTAGTATCAGTATCGATACTGAGCATTTGCGCGAGTACTTGTACTCACGCAAATGCTCCCGATGCTTCTGCCGATACTTTTTTTATTCTATTTTTTAGGTGACGAGCGGGCAGAGAGGCGGGGGCAGAGATCGTGCTAACTGCTGGGAGTGGACGGAAGAGTGGGCGGAGAGTAGGACGGGCGGAGAGTGGGCGGAGAGCAGGACGGGCGGAGAGTGGGCGGAGAGCAGGACGGGCGGAGAGCAGGACGGGCGGAGAGTGGGCGGAGAGCAGGACGGGCGGAGAGCAGGACGGGCGGAGAGTGGGCGGAGAGCAGGACGGGCGGAGAGTGGGCGGAGAGCAGGACGGACGGAGAGTGGGCGGAGAGCAGGACGGACATCATAGCAGAAGGCTGCCCTCGGCAAGTAAAATAGATTTTGTAAATGCTGAATGAATACTGTCACTTGTACACAGTACACACTATCTCACATTGCATAAGTGCCAGCCACCTGTCAGTGCCTGTAAGTATCAGTGCCACCTAACAGTGCCAGCCACCTATCAGTGCCCATAACTGCCTCCCATAAGTGCCAGCCACATGTCAGTGCCAATAACTGCCTCCTATCAGTGCCAGCCACCTATCAGTGCCCATAACTGTCTCCTATCAGTGCCAGCCACCTGTCAGTGCCAATAACTGCCGCCTATCAGTGCCAGCCACCTGTCAGTGCCCATAACTGCCACCTATCAGTGCCAGCCACCTGTCAGTAGCCATAACTGCCACCTATCAGTGCCAGCCACCTGTCAGTGCCAATAACTGCTGCCTATCAGTGCCAGCCACCTGTCTGCCATCAGTGCCCATAACTGCCGCCTATCAGTGCCAGCCACCTGTCAGTTCCATCAGTGCCCATAACTGCCACCTATCAGTGCCAGCCACCTGTCAGTGCCCATAACTGCTGCCTATCAGTACCATCAGTGCCACCTGTCAGTGCCAGTGCTCATAGGTGCCACCTATAAGTGCCCATCAGTCAGTGCCATCTATCAGTCCCCATCAGTCGGTGCCACCTATCAGGGCCCATCAGTCAGTGCCATCTATCAGTCCCCATCAGTCGGTGCCACCTATCAGTGCCCATCAATCGAACTGACACTTGGCATTAAAAAAAAGTATCGGTAATCGGTATCGGCGAGTACATGAAAAAAAGTATCTGTACTCGGTCCTAAAAAAGTGGTATCGGGACAACCCTACTTTAAATAACTTTGAGGGTTCAGAGAATTTCTGCTAATAATTACAGTATATCTATCACTTACACTACATTAGTATGAGGAGTAAAAGTTCACCATTATAAGAATAAATAAAATAATCAGGAATGTGTCATGCTTGGTTTACTTTACATCAAGGACTGTATGGTTGTACCACTGTACGGTATAAAGGACTATACCAAAAAATTATCTTAGGTAATAATCATGAAAAAAAAGAACAGACATGCCACATTTGGCATGTCATTTTTTTTGGGGGGGAGTGTGTACCCTCTTTTTAGTGGGACTTCCTGTCCCACTTCCTCCTTGCATTTTTCGACTGCCTAGGCCACTTCTCCTCTCGCCCTAGGCGGCCCCTCCCTGCCAGTGATCTTCTGGGACACAACTCAGGTCCCAGAAGATCGGTTGGCCAATAGGAGAGCGCAGCGCGACTCGTGCATGTGCAGTGCGCGCCCAGCCGTGATTCTGTAAGCTGTCACGGCCGGGTGCCCACAGTTACGGTAACGGCGCTGAGGAGAGGAGGGGGGAGAGGAGCGAGCCTCCGGGCGGCCGCAACGCTGGACCGTGGGGCAGGTAAGTGTCGGTTTATTAAAAGTCAGCAGTGATGCTTTTTGTAGCTGCTGACTTTTAATAAACTAAAACATGGGTGGAACTCCGCTTTAAGAGGAACTCTAGACTTTCACAAAACTCTGGTTAAGAAAGGGTGTTCTAGAGCAATGTTTCTCAACTCCAGTCCTCAAGTGCCCCCAACAGGTCATGTTTTCAGGATTTCCCTCAGATGAAACAGCTGTGGTAATTACTAAGGCAGTAAAACTGATCAAATCACCTGTGCAAAATAATGGAAAGCCTAAAAACATGACCTGTTGGGGGTACTTGAGGACTTTAGAGTATGAAATAATCTCAATGGTAAGGAAACAGCTACTGTAAATGCTAGTTATGTTGGATTCCTGTCATCTGTGTCAATGTCCTTTCATTCCACTCATTCCTCCTCTTGTTAATGTAATCACAACACCATGGCTACAAATCAGATACATTAATTTTAATTGAAAGCAGGTGTGATTATACTGCTCCTGACACACTTGGCAAGTATAAATATAGCTGATCCTTATTACATAAATCACCAGCACTCATATTTATCATAGCAGCTGCCTTTGTATTGCACACTATCCAAAATTAGACCCTGTGTAATGTCAAGAAAGCCACAAATCTTGCTCCATTCTATGGGATTAGTCGGGTTACACGTAAGCAGAACCTCATTTAGCTTGTCAGATAGTACGTTTTACTCTTCTTATGTCAGTGCCATCATACAACACAATCACCATCAAACAACACCTGCCACCAGTGCAACACTTTCCAAAAAGATGAACTAGACACATTCTAGGAATGTGCCTAGGTTTGTACTGCTCAGAAATGTCCGTGACTTATTCATTGAACTTTCATGTGTATGCAAAGTGATGGCAGTTCCCCTTACTGGCATGTGCCGAGGTCAGTTCTTTTAAGGTCTTCCCTTCTCCTTTTATGCTATTTTTTCCCAATATTTGGTTAATGGTAAAATCTGTCAAATCTGTCATTTCAGTTGGGTTGGTCAACATCCTTAGTCAAGGTTCCTAAATGGTTCATTTGTTTGCTTAAGCCTAGTATACATGTGCCGAATGTTGGGCGGCATCAATCGGTTCATTAGAAACCGTCCGACATTCAGCCCTTGTGTACGGTAGCCAGTCTGACAGAAGCTGGCCAAATTTCGCTCAAAGGGACATGACCAAAAAAAGTCTGCCGACCGGCTCAACGCTCTCACCCAATGGGTGAGAGCCGGGCATTTTTCAGGTGCGCCCATGCAATTTACGGAGCTACTGCTCCGTGAATCGAGCGTAGCGCAGGTAATTTACGGAGGCGCAGCGGCGAAACGGAATGTACCTAAATCTACCCCAATGTTAAGATTTTAGTTGAAAACGAAACCCGCTTCAGATATCATCTCCATGTTTTGAACAAGCCATTAAAATCAATGTTATTTGACTTTACTGTGACCTTTCAGTACAGGAATACTGCAACAATTGAACAAAAACAAAAAATGAAAAAAATTAAAGTGAACAGAACCTCATAATAATATTTTTGGAACAGCAGGAGAATGGCATGCATAACTCATAAACCAGGAGAAAAATATCTGGGACTTCACTTGACTTTTTACCGTCCAAATGGCAAAAGTCCAAACACAGATTAATCAGACAAGAGTCGATTCCGAATATATTTACGCACTTTCCTCTTGTGACTTCTCCCTCCTTCTAGACGGCATCGTATTTTCAGAGCACTCAGTCTCTTGGGAGCACTAGTATTTTATAGCTGTTCAGTGATTTTCCTCTTCTTGGCAGCTCAGTTCAAAAAAATTAAAAAATCCCCAAGAGTCTACTTTGCATGCGGCATCTAAAGTCACAGCATTATCTGCTCCCCCAGATCAAGCCGATCTACTTTCCGATCTACTTTCCTCACTTTAGATAGGCCCAGACTGGTGCCGTGACAAACTCTGTGGGATTTTTACAGACAACTGTCACCATTTCCCCGATTCCTGACTTTCATCTTATTGGAAAGTGATACATACAGACAGAATGTCCAAGACAACCATCTGCATGAACAAGCAGTTATGCCTAAGTGGTGGCATGGGGCTTTTTGTAGCATCTGGCACCAGTACAATACAGAGTGACGGAACATAGGAGAACATGTTCTGCTCCAAAAGCTGTCCTCTCTCCATGGGGAGTCCTATGCCTACCATTACCTAATAATCTTTTACGTACATAGATGTGGTCATTTAATACTGAGCAGTTACTGGATGGAAAGTCCTAGAAGAAACGGAGTCAGAAGGAATAGGCATAGCAGTCAAAGGAAAAAAAGTGGACAAAAGAATACCCAAACATAAAGCAGGTGGCAGGAAATAATATACCGTGGATTACGAGCATAATCAGCTCTAGGAGAATGCTTGTAATCCAAAGCACTCGCATATCAAAGCAAGTTTCCCCATAGAAGTCAATGGAAACAAAAATAACTTGTTCCACATTGACTTCTATGGCATGCAATACCGCATGTGGCTAGAGGTGGGGGGCAGCGGAGAGACTCGAAAATACTAGGAGACCATTTGGCTGCATTCGGAAACCCTCGAAAAAGGCTTGAAAAGACTCAGGAACTGAGTATTTCCGAGTATTTCCCAATGGCTTCAGCACCCCTGCACCCCTGGCCAAATGCGGTACTGAACACTGCAGTGGCTTGAATCAAGCTCGTATTGTGAGACAACACTCGCAAACCTACTCAGGTATAAATAAAAAAAAATGCTCGTATTGCAAAACGCAATCCGAGGTTCCACTGTGTGTATGTGTGTATATATATCTATATTTATATATATATATATATATATATATATATATATATATAGATAGATAGATAGATAGATAGATAGATAGATAGATATGTACTAGAGCTGCACGACTAATCCCAGAGAGGATCGCGATCTCGATTCTCCTCACCCGCTATTCTTCTGTTTCACGGCCGGTTCCACGTAACCAGCGTGGAACGCAAATGGCGCCGATATCGGAACCGACGTTGGCAGCCTGCGCCGCTGGATGGATGCCTGGGCTTCTCTTGCAGATCTGTACAACTGTAGTGTGTATCCCTGCGCCACCCAGTGGTTGCTGGCGGTACTGCTTCGGATGTATTAATCTTTCTCACAGTTCTGTACAACTGTGTGTATCCATGCACCAGGCGGTACTGCTTCTGATGTATAAAAAAAGAGACCAGTGATATGTGTATAATGTTAAAGATCATATAACTCCTATGAAAAAAGCAGAATCAAAGTTATATGGTCTTTAACATTATAGACATATCACTGGTCTGTTTTTTATATATTCATATTTTCAGATAAATCACAGGTTTATTTATTTATTTGGGGGGGGGGGGGCATTCAGTTTTTGAGAATCGTGAGAGAATCGTGATCTTTAGTCTAAGCAAAAGAATCGTGATTCTCATTTTGACCAGAATCGTGCAGCTCTAATATACACACAGACACACACATACAGTATTTCAACCCTATATACATATAGTACAGCCCTCACATTTTGCAAATATTTTATTATTTATTATATCTTTTCATGTGACAACACTGAAAAAATTACACTTTGCTGTCCCCTCAAAATAACTCCACACACAGCCATTAATGTCTAAACAGCTGGCAACAAAAGTGATTACACCCCTAAGTGAATATGTCCAAATTGGGCTCAAAGTGTCAATATTTTGTGCGCCCATCATTAATTTTCCAGCACTGCCTTAACCCTCTTGGGCATGGAGTTCACCAGAGCTTCACATGTTGCCACTGGAGTCCTCTTGCACTCCTCCATGACAACATCACGGAGCGGGTGGATGTTAGAGACCTTGAGCTCCTCCACCTTCCTTTAGATGCTCAATAGGGTTTAGGTCTGGAGACATGCTTGGCCAGTCCATCACCTTTACCCTCAGCTTATTTAGCAAGGCAGTTGTCATCAGGTGTCTATTTCCCAAAGACAACCTCTGGATATAAAGAATGCAACAAGAAATGTAAGGGTGCAATTAGGGCGGCTAAGATAGAACACGAAGGACACATATCGGAGGAGAGCAAAAAAAAAAAAAAAAAAAGAAATTCTTTAAGTATATAAACAGTAAAAAAGGGAGGACAGACCATATTCGCCTCAGTCTTCACGAGGGAATTGGGGGGGGGGGGGGGACCTTTTTCACCAAAGGGAGTTTAACAAGACACGTGGCCACTCGTTAAAATGAGAAGAAAAGAGGTTTAACCTTAGACTACGTATAGGGTTCTTTACTGTAAGAGCAGCAAGGATGTGGAATTCCCTTCCACAGGTGGTGGTTTCAGCGAGGAGCATCGATAGTTTCAAAAACGATTAGATAAGCCCCTGAAGCAACACAACATACAGGCATATACAATTTAATACTGACATATGATCACACACATAAGTTGGAATTAATGGACTTGTGTATTTTTTCAACCTCCCCTACTAAGTAACTATGATATGACGCTGAGCACGTAAACTCAACTTCTTTGGTCGATCATGGCGATGCCTGTTCTGAGTTGTCTTGGCCAGCGTGCTGCAGCTCAGTTTCAGGGTCAATCTTTCTTATAGCCTAGGCCATCTTTATGTAGAGCGACAATTCATTTTTTCAGATCCTCAGAGTTCTTTACCATGAGGTGCCATGTTGAACTTCCAGTGACCAGTATGAGAGAGTGAGAACAATAACACCAAATTTAACACACCTACTAACGAGTCACATGACACCGGGGAGGAAAAATGGCTAATTGTGCCCAAATTTGCACATTTTCACTAGGAGGGACTCACTTTTGTTGACAGCAGTTTAGACATTAATGGCTGCGTGTTGAGTTATGTTGAGGGGGACAGCAAATGTACATTGTTATCCAAGCTGTACACTCATTACTTTACATTGTAGCAAAGTGTAATTTCTTCAGTGTTGTCACATGAAAAGATATAATAAAATCTTTACAAAAATGTGAGGGGTGTACTAAATTTTGTGAGATACTGTATGTGACCTCAGTATCCTAGGAGGATACAGAAGACTTCACATCCTTCTCACCTAGGCAAGAATGGAGACGAAGGCAAGAAATTGACCCATGAAAAAAGAAAACAAATAGTTTAAAGTGTATGCGTGGCAAAAACTTTTTTTGCTTTTTTGATATTGTAGGGAGGGCTTAAAGCCCTAGAAGTTAATTTTTTGCTGTCTGTGTACTGCCAGAGAGAGAGGAATTTCCATCTTGAACCACTGTCACCACAACATTTGTCTCCACCTCTTAAAAGGAGTTGTAAATGAAAAACATTTTTTTGCTGATATGACTGTTTACAGGGTATAGAGACATAATAGTTAACTGATTCCTTTAAAATGATTAAAAATAGATACAAATCAATCATATAATGCACCTACAGTTTCTAGTTTCGTTTTGCATGCTGTTTCCTGCTTTTGTGATGTACAGAGCCACAGAGCCAATACAGGGCAGTGATGGTTTGGAAAACGAAACTGATTGGTGCTGTGGGGTTTTAGACACACAGTAATCACACCTCCTTGAAGTTAGTGACCACAGAAAGAAAGCTTCCAGTACTGAATGGCAAATCCCTTTGCCATTCAAGAATTTTCGTACAATTAGTACCATCCACAGTTTCGACCTGCTGTGAAATCGAGGAAAACCGGACGATTGTTTGCCCAATTTTCTTATTGTGTGTACTGGGCTTTACTCTCATGCCAGCCCAAAATGAAGCATCTCCACTTACTTTTTGTCTCAGTAGCAATAGTCACCAGAGCATACAGAGGAATCAATCTCTGCAGCGAAGATAATGGACTGCAATAAAAACTTGCAACAGGGTCTGACCCTTTCCCAACCAAAAATAAAAAGAGAACAGCCTTTACATACACTTTAATGAAAGGCAGCATTAAAAGGGTTGTAAAGGTACCATTTTTTCCCCTAAATAGCTTCCTTTACCTTAGTTCAGTCCTCCTTCACTTACCTCATCCTTCCATTTTGCTTTTAACCACTTAACCACCAGCCGCCGTCAAATAACGGCGACAAGGTGGTTGCTTAACTCTGGGAGGACGTCATATAACGTCCTCCCAGAATCGCGCTCCCACGCGCCCCATAGGGGGGGCACACGGGAATTTCCGTGAAAGGACCCGGCGCATCACGGATCACGGTGAATTGTCGCTGATAGCGGCCGTTCACCACGTGATCGCTCCGTCCAATGACGGAGCGATCACATGTAAACAAACCGGCGTCATTTGATGACGCCGGTTCCTCCCTCCTCTCGCTGTACCGATCGGTACAGTGTGAGAGGAGAGCGCGGATGGCAGCAGCACTGTGGGATGGATCCGTGACTATTGCAGTCACAGATCCATCCATCCCTGCTCAGCCATCCCTGCATTAACCCCTGCAATACTCTGCCTTCCCTGCGCAATACTCTGCAATACTCTGCCTTCCCTGCGCAATACTCTGTAATACTCTGCAATACCCCCTGCGCAATACTCTGCCTTCCCTGCGCAATACTCTGTAATACTCTGCAATACCCCCTGCGCAATACTCTGCAATACCCCCTGCGCAATACTCTGCAATACCCCCTGCGCAATACTCTGCAATACCCCCGCACAATACTCTGCAATACCCCCGCACAATACTCTGCAATACTCTGCCTTCCCTGCGCAATACTCTGTAATACTCTGCAATACCCCCTGCGCAATACTCTGCAATACCCCCATGCGCAATACTCTGCAATACCCCCGCGCAATACTCTGCAATACCCCCGCACAATACTCTGCAATACCCCCGCACAATACTCTGCAATACCCCCTGCGCAATACTCTGCAATACCCCCTGCGCAATACTCTGCAATACCCCCGCACAAAACTCTGCAATACTCTGCCTTCCCTGCGCAATACTCTGCAATACTCTGCAATACCCCTGCGCAATACTCTGCAATACCCCCTGCGCAATACTCTGCAGTACCCCCTGCCCAATACTCTGCGCAATACTCTGCAATACCCCCGCGCAATACTCTGCAATACCCCCTGCGCAATACTCTGCAGTACCCCCTGCCCAATACTCTGCGCAATACTCTGCAATACCCCCGCGCAATACTCTGCAATACCCCCGCGCAATACTCTGCAATACCCCCGCGCAATACTCTGCAGTACCCCTTGCGCAATACTCTGCAGTACCCCTTGCGCAATACTCTGCAGTAACCCTTGCGCAATACTCTGCAGTAACCCTTGCGCAATACTCTGCAGTACCCCTTGCGCAATACTCTGCAGTACCCCTTGCGCAATACTCTGCAGTACCCCTTGCGCAATACTCAGCAATACCCCCCGCACAATACTCAGCAATACCCCCCGCACAATACTCTGCAATACCCCCCCGCACAATACTCTGCAATACCCCCCCGCACAATACTCTGCAATACCCCCCCGCACAATACTCTGCAATACCCCCCCGCACAATACTCTGCAATACCCCCACGCAATACTCTGCAATACCCCCACGCAATACTCTGCAATACCCCCGCGCAATACTCTGCAATACCCCCGCACAATACTCTGCAATACCCCCGCACAATACTCTGCAATACCCCCGCACAATACTCTGCAATACCCCCTGCACAATACTCTGCAATACCCCCGCACAATACTCTGCAATACCCCCGCACAATACTCTGCAATACCCCCCGCGCAATACTCTGCAATACCCCCCGCGCAATACTCTGCAATACCCAGAAAATACTCTGGGGAAAAAAATGTGTTTTAACCACTTCCCGCCCACGTCATATGAGGTCCTTGACTTTGTGCAGGGATATCTGAATGATGCCTGCAGCTACAGGCATCATTCAGATATCATTTTTTTCAGCCGGCGATTCTCTACACCTTAAGAACGATCATGGCGGCTGTTCCGCCTCTTGATCGTTCTTACGGGAGGCAAAAGGGGACGTCCCCACTCCCTTCACCCTCCGGTGCTTCTTCCGACTCACCGCTACGATCGAAGCCAGGATCGTTTTTTTTTTTTTTTTTTCCCAGGCTTCCCAGCCTAGAGGTGAGATGTGGGGTCTTATTGACCCCATATCTCACTGTAAAGAGGACCTGTCATGCTATATTCCTATTACAAGGGATGTTTACATTCCTTGTAATAGGAATAAAAGTAATCAAAACATTTATTTTTGGGGAAAAACATGTCAAACTAAAATAAATAAAGTAAAATGAACAATAAAAAATAAAATAAAAATTAAAGCGCCCTTGTTGCTGCGTGCTCGTATACAGAAGCGAACGTGCACGCAAGTCCCGCCCACATATGAAAACTGAGTTCAAACCACACATGTGAGGTACCGCTGCGAACGTTAGAGCGAGAGCAATCATTTTGGCCCCAGACCTCCTCTCCAACTAAAAACATGTAACCAGTAAAAATATTTAAAGCGTCACCTATGGGGATTTTTAAGTAGCAAAGTTTGGCGCCATTCCACAAGCGTGTGCAATATTGAAGGGTGACATGTTGGGTATCTATTTACTTGGCGTAACTTCATCTTTCATATTATTCAAAAACATTGGGCTAACTTTAATGTTTTTAAAAAAAAAAAAAACACAAAACTGTTTTATTTCCCAAAAAAATGCGTTCGAAAAATTGCTGTGCAAATACCATGCGCGATAAAAAGTTGCAACGACCGCCATTGTATTCTCTAGGGTCTTTGCTAAAAAAGCATATATAATGTTTTGGGGTTCTATGTAATTTTCTAGCAAATAAATGATGATTTTTACATGTAGGAGAGAAATGTCAGAACTGGTCTGGGTGCTCTAGAACGCCTGAAGGTGCTCCCTGCATGTTGGGCCTCTGTATGTGGCCACGCTGTGTAAAAGTCTCACACATGTGGTATCGCCATACTCGGGAGGAATAGCAGAATGTGTTTTGGGGTGTAATTTGTGGTATGCATATGCTGTGTGTGAGAAATAACCTGCTAATATGAAACATTTGTGGAAAAAATATAAAAATAAAAAAAAACTCGATTTTGCAAAGAATTGTGGGAAAAAATGACAACTTCAAAAAACTCACAATGCCTCTTTCTAAATACATTGGAATGTCTTCTTTCCAAAAAGGGGTCATTTGGGGGGTATTTGTACTTTTCTGGCATGTTAGGGTCTCAAGAAATGAGAGAGGTCGTCAGTACTTCAGGTGTGATCAAATTGATACATTTTCAGTAATTGGTACCATAGCTTGTAGACCCTATAACTTTCACCCAGACTAAATAATATCCAATTTTTTTTTTTAACCAAAGATATGTAGCAGTATACATTTTAGGCCAAATTTATGAAGAAAAATTCATTTTTTGCAAAATTTTATAATAGAAATGAAGAAAAATTCATTTTTTTACAAAATTTTCGTTCTTTTTTCATTTATAGCGAAAAAAATAAAAACCACAGAGGTGATCAAATACCACCAAAAGAAAGCTCTATTTGTGGGAAAAAAAGGACAAAAATTTCATTTGGTTACAGTGTTGTATGACTGAGTTATTGTCATTCAAAATGTGAGAGCACCGAAAGCTGAAAATTGGTCTGGTTGTTAAGGGTGTTTAAGTGCCCAGTTGTCAAGTGGTTAAATGTCCTTATTTCTTCTGAGAAATCCTCACTTCCTGTTCTTCTGTCTGTAACTCCACACAGTAATGCGAGGCTTTCTCCCTGGTGTGGAGTGTCGTGCTCGCCCCCTCCCTTGGACTACTGGAGAGTCAGGACGCTCTCTACGTTGCAGATAGAGAAAGGAGATGTGTGTTAGTGGGCGTCCTTACTCTCCTGTTGTCCAAGGGAGGGGGCGACCACGACACTCCACACCAGGGAGAAAGCCTCGCATTACAGTGTGTAGTCACAGACAGAAGAACAGGAAGTGAGGATTTCTCAGAAGAAATAAGGACATTTAAAAGCAAAATGGAAGGATGAGGTAAGTGAAGGAGGACTGCACTAAGATAAAGGAAGCTATTTAGGGGAAAAAAATTGTACCTTTACAACCCCTTTAAGGATCAATATATGAGTAAAAACAAAAGGCATTAAACAGGACTCTATTTAAGACAGCTTTTTATATTTTGGATGAAGCAGAACGTCAATTCCTCTGGACTCCAGGTTGAAAAATATTTGCCCACCCATGGCATGGCTGCTATAACTTCTGCTTGGCTCTTCAAGTACAATTTCTGTGACACAATGTAAAAGTATCCATACTAGAAAAAGTGGCCCGGATTCAGATACATTTCCGTATCTATCGGTGGGCGTAGCGTATCTCAGATACATTACGCCGCCGTAACTTAGGGCGCAAGTTCCGTATTCAGAAAGAACTTGTGGCGTAGCGTATGTGGTCCGGCGTAAGTCCGCGGAATTCAAATTCTCCATGCAGTGGGCGTGTTGTATGGTAATGAAGGCTGACCCCACGTAAATGACGTTTTTGGCTAACGGCGCATGCGCCGTCCGTGAACGTATCCCAGTGTACATGCTCCAAATTATGCCGCAAATAGGCAATGCTTTTGATGTGAACGTAACTTACGTACAGCCCTATTCGCGAGCGACTTACGCAAACGACGTAAAATACGCTGGGCGGACGTACGTATCTGAATCTGCGTATCTACCTAACTTGCATATTCCTTGCGTAAATCTACGGAAGCGCCACCTAGCGGCCAGCGTAAATATGCAGCCTAAGATACGGCGGTGTAAGAGACTTGCGCCGGTCAGATCTTAAGGAAATCTATGCGTAACTGATTCTAAGAATCAGGCGCATAGATACGACCCCGAGACTCAGAGTTACGACGGCGTACCTGGAGATACGCTGTCGTAACTCGTATCTGAATCCGGGCCAGTGGCCTGGATTCAAGAAGCAATTACGCCTGTGTAACCATAGGTTACACAGCGCAATTGCTTACTTGCCCCGGCGTAACGAATGCTCCTGATTCAGGAACCTCGTTACGCCGACTGCAGCCTAAGATATGCGCGGCATAAGGCTCTTATGCCCGCATATCTTAGGCTGCATTCTTGCGATGGCCGCTAGGTGGCGTTCCCGTTGTGCTCAGCGTATAGTATGCAAATTGCATACTAACGCCGATTCACAACGTTGCGCGAGCCCTGCGTACGCAATTTACGTTGTTTCCGTACGGCGGTTTTTGCGTAAGGCTGCCCCTGCTATTTGTAGGGGCAGCCAATGTTGCGTATACCCGTCGTTCCCGCGTCGCGAAATTTGAAATTTACGTAGTTTGCGTAAGTGAATCGTGAATGGCGCTGGACGCCATTCACGTTCACTTTGAAGCAAATGACGTCCTGCGCAAAAACGTTGCCCTGCGCCTCCGTAAAAAAAGCACAATTCTACTTGAATCCAGCCCAGTGTGTTTATTTGTGCACAGGCAAAATTGGGTTGGAGTTGTATAAGTAGATTAGAAAAAACAGTGGTGGGAATGTAGCTGAATCTTTCCCTTTATTCATTGTAAAAATAAAAAAAGTGTACATATATAAAAAAAGAATACAACCAAATAAGTAAAATGTATAGGGTTGAGGTAGCTTATGTTGGTAAAAAGAGTTAAGGTGATTGGATAAGATACCACTGACCAAAATGAAGATGTAGTAAAGAATAGTACAACAGTCATAGAATAAAAGCAAAAAATGAATAATGCGTAGCTTTACTAATATAACTTGGTGGATGTGGAAATATATTTATAAATGATTTGCCTGGAAATATAGTTCTCCCCACAGTCACTGTACATTCCTTTATTATTAGCTGTACATTTGCAAAAAAAATTATTCCCAACATCTGTTCTTCCATGGCAAAGTTCTACTTTTACACTACAAGAGTGAATTCCTTTTTAAACAAATCTGAAAATAAAAATTGTCAGGCTGAGATAATCCTATTTTCATTATAAAATACAAATATTGCCTATGGAAAGTGCTGAACCTGTACTTTTAACAAAGGTTCAACTATGTTGTGTTTTAGGCTAGGTTCACACCGCTGCCAATTCTATTGCGAATTTGAGGCACTGCGATTTCTCAAATTCGCAAGTCTTTTAAAGTACATAGTTTAACATTAGTGCCGCTCACATCAATGCGTTGCGAATATAAGCTGCGGGAAAAAAAGGGTCCTGTGCGAGTTTGATCCATGTGCGATGCAAATTCAGCTCTATAGACTGGCATTCCCTAAAATCGTGGGCGCGAATCGCGACAGAATCACGGCAAATTTTGAATTCGCAGCAGTGTGAACCTAGCCTCAAGATGAGTGAGGGGGTAACCACCTACTGTACTTGTCACAGAGGGGATAGCAAGGTGGTACGCAAGTACCTCTCTTTTACCATTACCCTCTCCTGGGAACCAGGGGCACTGAGAAGCCTGGACAGCACTAGGCAGTGGTGCTTTGGGAAGGTGTGCCCCTCTGAAATCACCTCCCCAGTACTGAAGAGCATGGGTAAGCTCTGGTATGAATATGGCAGAAGGTTGCATGCCTTTTGTGATGGGCTAGTGCTGTTTAAATGTGGAAATTGACTGCCAAGGTAGTCAAGGGTAAAAACAAGGATGCAAACCAAAAATTCGTTTTATAATAAACTGCAGTCTCTGCTGTAACTAAAGTAGTGAGCAAAACAGCTGTAGGCCCGATCAGTTCTACAATACAAAGAAAAACTTTCCCAATACCTCACACTCCTCGACTGTGGTTCCCAAGCTCTCCCAGCATTCCTGGAAACCTAAAACCACTCAAAATGGATGGAGAACAAGCACCAACTATGCGCTTTTTTGGGTTTACAGCCATCAGTTCCTGGCAAGCTTACACAGTTGAGAAATGGATTGGACATTTTTGGACCCAGGTCCGGTTTGACCTCGATGCAGAGTAAGCATTGGAGGTGTAACTCTTAGGCCCCGTACACACGGTCGAACATGTCCGCTGAAACTGGTCCACGGACCAGTTTCCGCGGACATGTCCGACCGTGTGTACGGCCTAGCG
Organism: Rana temporaria; assembly: GCF_905171775.1. Classification (NCBI taxonomy): domain Eukaryota; kingdom Metazoa; phylum Chordata; class Amphibia; order Anura; family Ranidae; genus Rana; species Rana temporaria. The sequence goes on from NC_053489.1 coordinate 64,306,910, forward strand.
GACAAGTTTCCAGCGGACAAAAGTTTCTTAGCAAGCTAAGAAACTTGTCCGCTGGAAACATGTCCGTCTGACATGTCCGATGGTTAGTACACCTAATCGGACATGTCCGCTGGTTATGACGTGTAACCAGCGTCCCGAAATCCCGCGCATGCGTCAAATTGATTCGACGCATGCGTGGAAGCATTGCACTTCCGTGTTTGAGAACGTCGGTGTCTTCTACGTCACCGCGTTCTCTGTCCGCGGTGATTTTGGTCTGATGGTGTGTACACACATCAGAACAAAAGCTCCCAGGAGACATGTCCGAAGAAAACGGTCCGCGGACCGTTTTCATCGGACATGTCTGCTCGTGTGTACGGGGCCTTAAAGTGCTTTTAAAGGCAGAAGGTTTTTTACCTTAATGCATTCTTTGGCATTAGGGTAAAAAAGCTTTTTTGTGCAGCATCTCTCCGCAGGGATGTAGTCCGAAGGGAGGGGACGAGCACGCTGACTAACCCCCAGCCAGAACGGCTCAGATGATGGGGGCAAGCTTACTGAGGAGGAACATGAAGTGAGAAATTCAGACAAAGAAAAAAAAACATTTAGAAGGGAAATCTAAGGAAAAGGTAAGTGAACCAACAATGCATTAGCTTAAAGGGGTTGGGTTGTAAAGGAAAAAATGTTTTCCCCTAAATAGCTTCCTTTACCTTAGTGCAGTCCTCCTTCACTTACCTTATCCTTCCATTTTGTTTTTAAATGTTCTTATTTCTTCTGAGAAATCCTCACTTCCTGTTCTTTTGTCTGTAACTACACACCGTAATGCAAGGCTTTCTCCCTGGTGTGGAGAAAGCCTCTTGAGGGGGGAGGGGGTGAGCAGGAGTGTCAGGACGCTCTCTGCTTTGCATATAGAGAAAGGAGCTGTGTGTTAGTGTGCGTCCTGACACTCCTGCTCGCCCCCTCCCCCCTCAAGAGGCTTTCTCCACACCAGGGACAAAAGAACAGGAAGTGAGGATTTCTCAGAAGAAATAAGGACATTTAAAAGCAAAATCGAAGGATGAGTGAGTGAGTATAGCGCAACACATGCGAACTGAATCGCCTATGGGCTGAGGATGAGGTAAGTGAAGGAGGACTGCACTAAGGTAAAGGAAGCTATTTAGGGAAAAAAAATCCTTTACAACCCCTTTAAAGGAACCTATTTGGAAAATAAAAAACAAACCTTTACAACCCCTTTAACTGAGCCCCAACTTGATCCAGCGATGTGCACAAGAGCGTCGGCTCTCCGGGGACAATCCCTCCACATTGGCCGAGAGAGTAGCGGGCACCATTGGCTCCTGCTGCTGTCAATCACAGCCAGTGAACCAATGAGAGGAGAGAAGAGGTGGGCTGAGCCGTGTGTATGAATGGACACAAACAGCAGCAGTTTGGGAGTGAGCCTGCTCAGGTGCCCCCAGGAGCACTGGCAAGAGGCCCCATAAGAGGAGGATCTGGGCTGCTCTGTGCAAAACCACGGCACAGAGCAGGTAAGTATGACATGTTTGATTTTTTTTTTTTTTTAAAGTCTATAATATGACTTTAAGTTTTTTTTATTTCTCCCCTCCTCAACTTTGTACCTCTATTTTTCAAATACCTTTACCCCCTCTTATTCACTCCCAGACCTTTATTGCTTGTCTTTGTCTACTAGTACTTATTGTCTCTCATTCTCTATCTGTCTCTCATCTTATAGAGTTTCTAGTATACATAATGAAATATGAAGAGATAAAAATAACAAGCTACAAGTACAGTACATCTAACACTGATATTGTTTTTCTGTATCTTTGATCTATACTGAAGTGGCACAAATTCATAGTACAGACTTGGAGAAATGTACTGTAGTTCCTTTATTCTAGACTGTATTGGCTTGGCCATGTATTAGGTAATGCATTTGAATTGAACGATCACCCCGTATCCTCCTGGCGTACAACTGTTACCTATGTATGAGCTTGTGTATGCCAATAGAAATTGCCCGAACAAATTTGATGAGATCTGGTCGGCTTGGATAGATTCTTGGGGCTCAGATAATAATCCCCCTTCTCTACACTAAGCTAAAGTAGAGTCTCCCCTTATTTCAATCTTTAGTTCATATGGATAAAAGTACAGGAGTCTCAGTTCTTCCTTACCTTTATTACTCCCTCCTTTCCCTCTCTTTCTTTCTCCATCCCGTTGCCCCTTTTCTTCCTTCCCCCACTTTCCCTCCTGCCTTTTTTGCTACCTCGTCTAATGTAATAGACTACTTAGGGTGACTTTTTCAAGTAGTCCATTCTATTCTGAGTAATGGTTGTGAAGCCAATTTTACTAATGTACCTATGGATTTTATCCAGTTTCTCTTGATGCCGACATGTGGATTACCTTCACTATTGTCTTATGGCCTAGTGAGAATCTAATGGAATTGTTATTCTGACTATATGTTGACACTTGTTGAGCTATATATGCTGCTTTGATGATTGTATTTTTGCATTTCTTAACCATTTCAGGACAGCACCTATACTGCCGAAGGGCAGCCCTGCTGCTCTGAATCACGTACATATTGTAAGGGGTTCGCTCGGTAGCGGGGTGTGTGACCCCTTGGATGGGTTCACTACACACTGAATTTATACAGACAGGCAGTCGAAGATGGTTGAAAACACAGATTTTGGTTTATTCTTCCATCTTGCTGGAAACAAGTGCAAGCATCCAAACAGCATAAACAAAATCAAACAAAATAAACCCTGGCCACTTGGGGCGTCTACCTTCACCACACAGGAACCTATCTATGGAGTCTGGCACAGCCTAGTGCTGGGCAGACACTGCTGGTCATACAGCAGAAAAACAATAGTCTTTTGATTTTTATCACACAGAAAAATCAATCCTCTCCTCACCTTCTCAGAAGACTTTCAGTACACTGCTCTCCTTACTCACAAAAGCCTCAGGATGCAGCAATTCAGTGGTAATCCTCTGGATTACTTATAAAGGCCTTAATTGCCTCATTCTGAACAGCTGAAGTTTTCCAATGCCCTTAGACCTTTTCTGGCTACTTTTGCAGCCGACGCCTAATAACAATTGGTGTATTGTCTAAACAAGGCAGAAATGTATGTCCCGTCTGTGACAACACCCACAGATTTACCTGACTTCCTGTCACAATATACATAATTTTGTATTTCCAGGTAGGGGGCTCGTGCCCGCCGCTCTGGTTGCACTGTCATTCTCTACAACATAAGCCGATCACTTGGGTCCAGGCTAATGATTTATGGCCGAAAACCCGCTGATCGGCTGAGCACATGACAGAAAAGAGCCCTGTGTTAGCAAACAACACAAGACTCGCTACAGACCGCAGCAATGTGACTTTTTTTGTTAGGCAAATAGTTGACCCCATTGATTGCCCCTAAATGTTAACCCCTTCCAAGCCAGTGTCATTAGTACAGTGACAGTACAGTGGGGATCGAAAGTTTGGGCACCCCAGGTAAAAATTTGTATTAATGTGCATAACGAAGGCCAAGGAAAGATGGAAAAATCTCCAAAAGGCATCAAATTACAGATTAGACATTCTTATAATATGTCAAAAAAAGTTAGATTTTATTTCCATCATTTACACTTTCAAAATTACAGAAAACAAAAAAATGGCATCTGCAAAAATTTGGGCACCCTGCAGAATTTATAGCATGCATTGCCCCCTTTGCAAAGCTGAGACCTGCCAGTGTCATGGATTGTTCTCAATCATCGTCTGGGAAGACCAGGTGATGTCAATCTCAAAGGTTTTAAATGCCCAGACTCATCTGACCTTGCCCCAACAATCAGCACCACGGGTTCTTCTAAGCAGTTGTCTAGAAAACTGAAACTGAAAATAGTTGACGCTCACAAAGCTGGAGAAGGCTATTAGAAGATAGCAAAGCGTTTTCAGATGTCAATATCCTCTGTTCGGAATGTAATTAAAAAATGGCAGTCATCAGGAACAGTGGAAGTTAAAGCAAAATCTGGAAGACCAAGAAAAATATCAGACAGAACAGCTCGCAGGATTGTGGGAAAAGCAATTTAAAACCCACGTTTGACTGCACAATCCCTCCAGAAAAATCTGGCAGACACTGGAGTTGTGGTACACTATTCCACAATAAAGAGATACTTGTACAAATATGGTCTTCGTGGAAAAGTCATCAGAAGAAACCTCTTCTACGTCCTCACCACAAAAATCAGCGTTTGAACTTTGCAAATGAACATATAGACAAGCCTGATGCATTTTGGAAACAAGCTCTGTGGACCGATGAAGGTTAAAATATAACTTTTTGGCCAGAATGAGCAAAGGTACGTTTGGAGAAGAAAGGGCACAGAATTTAATGAAAAGAACCTCTGTCCAACTGTGAAGCATGGGGGTGGATCAATCATGCTTTGGGGTTGTATTGCAGCCAGTGGCACAGGGAACATTTCACGAGTAGAAGGAAAAATGGATTCAATAAAATTTCAGAAAATTTTGGAAGGTAACTTGATGCCATCTGTGAAAAAGAGGATGGCTTCTACAAATGGATAATGATCTTAAACACACCTCAAAATCCACGGGGGATTACATCAAGAGGCGTAAACCGAAGGTTTTGCCATGGCCTTCACAATCTCCTGACCTCAACATAATTGAAAATCTATGGATAGACCTTAAAAGAGCAGTGCGTGACAGACAGCCCAGAAATCTCAAAGAACTGGAAGACTTTTGTAAGGAAGAATGGGCAAAGATACCTCAAACAAGAATTGAAAGACTCTTGGCTGACTACAAAAAGCGTTTACAAGCTGTGATACTTGCCAAAGGGGGCAGTACAAGATATTAACTCTGCAGGGTGCCCAAACTTTTGCAGATGCCATTTTTTTGTTTTCTGTGAATTTGAAAGTGTAAATGATGGAAATAAAATCTAACCTTTTGACATATTATAAGAATGTCTAATCTGTAATTTGATGCCTTTTGGGGATTTTTCCATCTTTCCTTGGCTTCGTTATGCACATTAATACAAATTTTTACCTGGGGTGCCCAAACTTTCGATCCCCACTGTATATATAATTAGCACTGATCACTCTATTAGTGTCACTGGTGATGTCAGTGTCAAGTTAGTCAGTTCCCCCCAACAGCGTTCATTAGCATCATCATGCCTGCCACACTATCACAGTGCCGCTATAAGTTGCTGATTACTGCCATTACTAGTATAAAAAAATAAATGCAAATTCCAGTATGTATATATATATATATACTAGCTGAATACCCGGCGTTGCCCGGTCTTCCTATCTTAACCTTTTGGGGAGGAAAATCATAGTAATATAAATATACCCATCTTTTATATAAGGGTGTAGGTAAGGGTTAATTTAACCACTTCCATACCGGGCACATATACCCCCCTCCTGACCAGGTGAAATTTCAGCTTCCGGCACTGCGTCGCTTTAACTGACAATTGCGCGGTCGTGCGACGTGGCTCCCAAACAAAATTGGCGTCCTTTTTCCCCCACAAATAGAGCTTTCTTTTGGTGGTATTTGATCACCTCTGCGGTTTTTATTTTTTGCGCTATAAAACAAAAAAAGCAACAATTTTGAAAAAAAATTCAATATGTTTTACTTGTTGCTATAATAAATAGCCACATTTTTTTCTCAATTTTTTTTTTCTCAGTTTAGGTCTATACGTATTCTTCTACATATTTTTGGTAAAAAAAAAAAAAAAAAAAATAATAAAAAAAAAAATCGCAATAAGCGCTTACAAAATATGGGACAGAATTATTATTATTATTATTATTTTTTTTATTTTTATTTTTTTTACTAGTAATGGCGGCGATCTGCGATTTTGCAGATGCTATAACTTTCACAAAACTAATTAAAGTGGATGTAAAGCCACTCTCATCCTTTCTAAACTACTGCCATAGTGGTGATCTATAAGGATATAGATGCCTCCTGCATGTGTCCTTACCTGTCAAATGTCTCCCCTCTGTCTATTATAAGAACTGAAAAACTGCAGATTCTGTGGGTGGATCTGTTGTCTGGAGCTCTGTGGGTGGAGTCGTGATGTCAGTAGACTCCCCGCCCTCCTCTACACTCCCCTTGTCAACATGCATTTTTTCCTGTGTATTTCTTACACTGAATTCTGCTATGATCACTAACATCCAGTCAAAATCCAGAAAAGTAACCAAATGACTTCAGAAAGGGAGTGGGGGCTGGTTATGAATTGGGTAAAATCTCCCTGAACTGAACCTTCTACTTTTCAAAGAAAATAAATCATAGATGAACTTAAGATAAGGTATTATGTATTTTTAAATTGCACATGGTGTAAGAGTAGTCTGTGCTCTTTCTGTGTCACCACTATGTTTATGTCACATACTATAGAACACTTTGTTTCACACCTTGCTGTTTTGAAGGTAGAATACACGATATGGTTTCTATGACGCTGCACTGTTCACCTGATAAATAGCATGGACATCAGATGCTGTTTTCTGTTATATTTCAAGGGGCTGTGCTGCAGTAATTATTCAATTCTCAACCCTAGAATATAACACATTGACCAGCAGCTGTGCTACTTCCTGCAAAAAGCACGTTGTGGTGGACCAGGCTCTGTGAGTTATGGACGTCAGTAGCGGTCACACATCTCTGTTTGTCTTATATTATCTGATGGTGTGATGTGAACACACACCTAATGCTGTCAGTATGATTTTTTGGTAGCCCAATACTGTCTTTAGAACAGGGAAATCATAGCCTGATTGATGGAGTTCAGGAAAATCATGTTTAGAATAAAAAAAAAAAACACATTTCCATTCACCGTTTTTAAATAGGTATATATGTAGTTCCATTAACCACTTAAGCCCCGGACCATTTTGCAGCTAAAGGACCAGGTCCCTTTTTGCAATTCGGCACTGCGTTGCTTTAACTGACAATTGCGCGGTCGTGCGACGTGGCTCCTAAACAAAATTGACGTAGTTTTTTTCCCACAAATAGAGCTTTCTTTTGGTGGTGTTTGATCACCTCTGCGGTTTTTATTTTTTGCACTATAAACCAAAATAGAGCAACAATTTTGAAAAAAAAATGCAATATTTTTTACTTTTTGCTATAATAAATCTCCCAAAAATATATAAAAATATTTATTTTTTCCTCAGTTTAGGCCGATACGTATTCTTCTACATATTTTTGGTAGAAATCGCAATAAGCGTTTATTGATTGGTTTGCGCAAAAGTTATAGCATCTACAAAATAGGTGATAGTTTTATGGCATTTTTATTAATATATTTTTTTTTTACTACTAATGGTGGCGATCAGTGACTTTTATCGTGACTGCGACATTATGGCGGACACATCGGACCCTTTTGGCATCAGTCATTTTTACAGCGACCAGTGCTAAAAAAAGGAACTGATTACTGTGAAAATTACAATGGCAGTGAAGGGGTTAACCTCTAGGGGGCGCTGTAGGGGTTAAGTGTGCCCAAGTGTGTGATTCTTACTGTACGGGGGCGTGGCTGGGTGTGTGATGTCACTGATCGTCGTTCCCTATGACAGGGAACAGACGATCACTGACAAGCAACTAGGAAGAACGGGAAAAGGTTTGTTTACACTTACCTCTCCCCGTTCTTCAGCTCTGTGACCCGATCGCGAGACACCGTCGGCGATCAGGTCCGCGCGTGCGGTCATGGAGCTTTGGACCAGGTCGCAAGACAGGTCCAAAGACGCTCGTGACAGGTCACATGACCAGGCTTTTTCTTTTCCTATTCATTTTAACAGTACCATGCTAAGGGTGCTAAGCATACTGCTGTGTATTATGAATGGAATCTTTTTTATTTTATTTTTTATACAGTAGTGTATGGTAAGGTGACCAGATTTTTTAATGAAATCCGGGGACATATATATATTTTTTTACTAGCTATGGTGGCAATCAGCGACTCTCTTTGCCCAGTGCCGCCCACCTCCCAGCCTGTCAAGTCTCACTCTCCGTGCCCCGGCTACTACTGGGTGGGGAGCGGAGGAAGATCACTCCGCCAGGGAATGCAAGGAGATAAGCAGACAGGCGGCTGGCCGGGACTTCAGCCAAGGCAGAAGAACATACTAGCTGAATGGGCAAGCACCCGAAACTGAAGAAATAATCCCTCTGCTCTGATCAGCACATGAGCATCAGAAAGGGGCACAGATGATAGAAAAAAAATACACCCCCCTAAGCTAGTAGGAGTGGCGGAGCGGGGGGGTGTATTACAGATTTTTTTTTTTAACACTGCACTGACTGTCTTTGACATTGCCCCAGCCCCTGTTCAAATCCAATCCAAGGGCAAAACCGGGGACAGACTTGGTCCAGGGACAGTGTCCTCAATCCGGGGACTGTCCCCGGAAACTGGGGATGTCTGGTCACCCTAGTGTATGGGCAAAATACCACTGATGTTTAAACATAGCCCATAGGGGAGGGCTTCCTGTTTTGTGTGTTTGTTTTCCTCCTTTCGTCCTCCTAGACCCCCCCCCCTTTTTCTGGGAACCGCTATATGTCAAAGGGAAATTGAAAAATGATGTTTTGGCTGTAGGAGAGAGTAGTGTTGAATGACCCGTATGCTTTAGGAATATTTTCCTCCCTCACCCATGGGGAGTTTTGACCATATGAAGGGGAAAATGTAAAATGATAAGTTTAGCTACGGGAGAGGGCTATACCAAAGGACTTTTATGCCTTAGGAATACTAGGTACCATGTGTTATATAATGTGAAGGTTTTTTAATGTATGTACAGTACAGACCAAAAGTTTGGACACACCTTCTCATTCAAAGAGTTTTCTGTATTTTCATGACTATGAAAATTGTAGATTCACACTGAAGGCATCAAAACTATGAATTAACACATGTGGAATTATACATAACAAAAAAGTGTGAAACAACTGAAAATATATTTCATATTCTAGGTTCTTCAAAGTAGCCACCTTTTGCAGCAGACACATCTCTAGAACTGGTAAGAGGAGACTGTGTGAATCAGGCCTTCATGGTAGAATATCTGCTAGGAAACCACTGCTAAAGAAAGGCAACAAGCAGAAGAGACTTGTTTGGGGTAAAGAACACAAGGAATGGACATTAGACCAGTGGAAATCTGTGCTTTGGTCTGATGAGTCCAAACTTGAGATCTTTGGTTCCAACCCCCGTGTCTTTGTGCGACGCAGAAAAGGTGAAGGACTCTACATGCCTGGTTCCCACCGTGAAGCATGGAGGAGGAGGTGTGATGGTGTGGGGGTGCTTTGCTGGTGACACTGTTGGGGATTTATTCAAAATTGAAGGCATACTGAACCAGCATGGCTACCACAGCATCTTGCAGCGGCATGCTATTCCATCCGGTTTGCGTTTAGTTGGACCATCATTTATTTTTCAACAGGACAATGACCCCAAACACACCTCCAGGCTGTGTAAGGGCTATTTGACCAAGAAGGAGAGTGATGGGGTGCTGCGCCAGATGACTACCTCTTGAAGCTCATCAAGAGAATGCCAAGAGTGTGCCAAGCAGTAATCAAAGCAAAAGGTGGCTACTTTAAAGAACCTAGAATATGAAATATAGTTTCAGTTGTTTTGATGCCTTCAATGTGAATCTACAATTTTCATAGTCATGAAAATAAAGAAAACTCCAAACTTTTGGTCTGTACTGTACATACGATAAAAAACCTTCACATTATATAACACATGGTACCTAGTATTCCTAAGGCATAAAAGTCCTTTGGTATAGCCCTCTCTTGTAGCTTAACCCCATCTGACTTTTTCCATCGGAAATTCCAACCATGTGTATGGGGCATAAGAGAAAATACGTGATTCAAAAAAACAATGTTCCATCTTTATACACCATTATTTCACATCAGCATGGCTTTGAAGCCAATGAAAGTTTTCTCCAGAGAGATCTAGAGTTATCGCCCATACAGAGGAATTTTGTGTTACAACTACTTAAATTTTCTATGGGGCATAATTATGTTTGGTTTGGAGGTTCATATTTGTTACAAAACAGATCAGTGGCCATGGGGCCCAAATTTGCGCCCAGTATGGCCAATCTTTTTATGGCCAAGTGGGAAGAGGACGCCATCTATAAAGGACCGGAGACCATTTTGGAGGAGGTACATAAACGACATGCTCCTCCTTTGGGATGGAGATGTTGAATCTCTGGATGACTTCATGAATTATCTTAAAGATTATTTGTTGGGTATCAAAGTACAACATCAGTCTATTTAGACAGAGGTCCATTTCTTGGATTTAAGTAAAAGAGTTTAGGAAAGGTAGTATGGTGACCACTACCCACGTTTAAGAAACTGACTGTAATAGTTTTATAAGCCTGGGAATCTGTCATCATCCTTCTTGGCTTCGATCTGTTCCCAAAAGCCAATTCATTCAAATCAGGATACAGACAAAGGCGCACTCACCGCCGCAGGCAATAATGAAGGACACACCTGATTCAAGGTGCTAATCCTGGCTCACCACCATCGATAGAGATAGAGAAAAAGAAAGATTTTTCATTGTACACTTGAATCCAAAAAGATTCTGATGAAACTTTCTTTATTGTCACACCAGACAAACTTGCAAGATTATTAGTTGACGGGTTTCACACGAAAAGAGCCGTGCTCAGGCTTTCACACTGGAGTGAGAGAAGAGGCTCTTTCAGGGCAAGCCTGCCAGAAATCCCTTCGGGAAAACCACCGTTTCTTTTTTTACGACGGGATTCCCGGTCGTGTGTACAGGGCTTAAGGCTACTTTTACATTGAGGCACCTTGCAGGTTCTATAGAGCTAAAAATAGCGCCTGCAAATCGCCTCAGTGTGAAAGTAGCCTTAAGCCCTGTACCCATGACTGGGAATCCCATCAGGAAAAAAAAGTTTGATTTTCCCAATGGGATTCCTGGCAGGCTTGCCCTGAAAAGCCGTGTATACACACGGCCACACAAAAACCCGGCATTCTTTTGACTGTCAAAAACGCGGTGACGTCATCGACTATGACGAGCCGGTGTCTCGTCAGATTCAATTCCGTCGCCGCCATCTTGCTACACCCCACAATATCGTTGTATGCTAGCGCGAATGTGTCGAAGTGTTATCGAGCATGCACGGTTTTTCTACCCTGCAGGTAAGCATACAGATGACCGGTTTTCTCGCCAGGAAACACTCTGCCCGGAAACCCGACGGGAAAATAGAGAGCAGGGTTCTCTATTTTTCCATCGGGATTCCTGGCTGTTTTCCTGACAGGAAAACTGCTAGGGAGCATACACATGGCCGGGATTCCCGGCCAAATGCTGTCCTGGCATTTTTAATGCCGGGAAAACCGGTCGTGCGTACAAGGCTTTTGTGTCACTGATCCTCAAAAAAGTATCAAAAGTCTCACTTAGTGTCCAATTTGCCGCAGTCACGCTATAAGTCGCTGATCACTGCCATTACTAAAAAAATTGATAAATAAAACTTTCATAAAAATATCACATTTTTTTTATTGGATGTGTTTTATAGCAGAAAAATAAAAACCTCAGAGGTGATCAAATACCACCAAAATAAAGCTCTGTGGGGAAAAAAAAGACACCAATTTTATTTGTGTACAGAGTCGCACGGCCGGGCAACTGTCAGTTAAAGTAATGCAGCGCCGTATTGCAAAAAATGGCCTGATCATGAAGGCTGAAGCTGAAGAGCTGAAGCTGTAAGGCCTCGTACAGATGACCAAACATGTCTGCTGAAACTGGTCCGCTGACCAGTTTCAGCAGACATGTTCGGTCGTGTGTACGGCCGACCGGACAGGTTTCCAGCGGACATTTGTCCACCCGACCGTTTTCGAGCGGACACATGTTTCTTAGCATGCTAAGAAACATGTCCGCTGGAATCCTGTCCGTCGGACATGTTCGGTCGTCTGTACAGACTCACCGTACATGTCCGAGCGGTCGCCATCCCTCGCATGCGTCAAATCACTTTGATGCATGCGTGGAAGCATTGACCTTCCAGCGTCGCGCACGTCGCCGCGTCATCGTCGTGGCGACGGCGCGGACACGTCACCGCGCTGTCTGTCCGCGCGGATTTCTGTACACCCATCAGACAGAAATCTCCAAGGGGACATGTCCGCTGAAAACGGTCCAGCGGACCGTTTTCAGCGGACTGTCCCCTCGTCTGTACGAGGCCTTAAAGTGTAAATAAAGTGGATCGAAAAAAGCGAAAATCCCTCTTAGTTGTTTATCTGAGTGATTTTAGTACATTATTTTGACAGGAAGCAAGAGGAAAACCTTGTGGACAGCTGCAACTGGATTGGATGTTTCCAAACCTTTTGGGTTTTCCAGCTCATAATGTTAGCTGTCCCCAGTGGGGACACAGACAGCAATGTAAACACTTTCTATCCAAGAATAATAATAAAAAATTGGCTACAGATACACTTTGAAAAGAAGAAAACGCTCTCTGAAATGGCCAAGTCAAAGGTCAGACTTCAATCTGGTTAAGATGAAAGAGAGCAGTCCAGGCAAAGCCTTCCAGAAATCTCAGTTAGCCTAGGTTCACACTGAGCTGCGGGAATGAAGCCGTGCGAGTTCAGCTGAACTCACACTATTTCAGTCCTGCATGTCAGTCCCGATTTCAGCAGCGATTTCACAGACATCTGTGCAAGTTTCTGCACCGATGTCAATGGAAATCGCAAACTGAAATCGCAAACCGTAAGTCAAAAACTACTTTTTGAAATCGGTGCGGAACCACAAATTTGGCGTCGCACCGATTAGGAAGGTGCCATTGCCAGCAATTGCTGCTGATTCTAGACATGCGATTTGACATGTCAATTCGCACCAGTGTGAACCAGGGCTAAATAGTACATTTTTCATAAGTAAGGCATGAGCTTACAGATTCCTGACTAATGTGGTCATCTGAACAGTAGCTACAGGAAACTAGTTTAAGTTATTGCTGTTACAGAAGTTTGTAAAATATATTAAAGTGGCACTTCACTCTGTTTAAGAAAAAATATATATCAATTAACAGCTACAAATACTGTTGCTGATAACTTTATAATGATAATGGCGCACTATGATGACTGTGGGAAGCCAGCTGTGACTTCTTGCAGCATCAAAACCGGCTCCTCACTTGGCATGCGCAAGCAGCGCTGCACTGTGTTAATGGTTTCCCAGTTACCTGTGACGTCTCCCAGAAGGTTACAGTCAGGGAAAGGGGGTTGCTAAAGTTCCAGTGGAATCGCCTAGCAGATCCAACTGGAAGTGATAGCGGGAACCTACCAAAACTAGCTACCCTTCCAAAAAAAAAATCCAAATTCCAAAAGAAGAAGGGGGGGGGGGGTGATAAAGCAGAATGCCCCCTTTAGGGTGAAGTTCCGCTTTAAATAGGGAATTATTTCCTGGTCAATTAACGTGATTGTAAAGGTTCAGTTTTTAAAAATTAACAAACATGTCATACTTACCTGCTCTGTGCAATGGTTTTGCACAGAGCAAACCAATCATCTTCTTCTCGGGTCCCCCGCTGGCACTTCAGGCCTCTCCCCCCTGCTGAGTGTCCCCAGAGCAAGCTGCTTACTCAGGGAGCACTCGTGCGTGCTTGCTCCTGAGCCGCCTGTGTGTGTCTATGAGACACACAGAGCATGGCTCGGCCCCACCCCTTGCTCCCTTCTTACTGGCTGTTATTGACAGCAGTGGGAGCCAATGGCGAGGAAGAGACCAGGGGGAGCTTCTGCCCTCGCGATGATTGTTGGATCAGGCTCAGATGCCTGATCCAACCATGCAGGCTTTAGAATCACTCTAAGTTGCTTGAAATGTCACAAATCTTAAAGGGGTTGTAAAGCTTTGTGTTTTTTCACCTTAATGCATCCTATGCATTAAGGTGAAAAAACACCTTATAGTCACCCCCCCCCCAGCCCCCAGTTTACTTACCTGACCCCCGAATCTCTGTGGGCGCTATCCCGCGTTGCTTTCCCCCAGCTCTTGTCGGCTCTTCATTGGCTAGATTGATAGCAGCCATTGGCTTCCGCTGCTGTCAATCAAAGCCAATGACGCGGCCGCCGGGGTCAAGTAATACAATTGGTGGCTATGGACGCCAATTGTATGGCACGGGAGCGCGTCCGCAAGCTAACCCCCTCTGGAGAGAGCTTCCCAGAGGGGGTTAGCTCTTGCAGGGAGGACCCCAGAAGCAGACAATCAGGGCCACATTGTGCAAAACAAACTGCACAGTGGAGGCAAGTATGATATATTTGTTTTAAAAAAATAAAATAAAAATTCGAACCTTTAACAACCCCTTTAAGTCAGTACTCTATAAAATCCTCAGTATGATGATGTTTCCTACTATTATTCATTCAAAGAAGAACAGTTCATTGAATTAAAAACCACACCAATTGATTGATAACAGCAAGCTTTGGGGAGATCTCCAGGCTCCTCATCAGGTGTGACAGAACTGCAGGAGTTAGTAAAAAATAATTTTCTTAGTTCCCTTATCATTTCAAAAGCAAATTGTCCCTGGATACAATTGTATAACATTCGGGTTGCTATGATGCCACCTGTGCTGCAAAGAACCCACTCATATGCATCCTGCTGCTGGACTTATCCAAAGTGATCCAACAGTGGCAAGATAAGGGTAAAAATAAATGGCGCTGACCTAAGAGTGCCTCGCCATAAATACAGACCTTACAGTAATTGTCACGCAAACATTAAGGCCAGGTTCACACTAGTGCGTTGCGTTTTGGAGCTCTGTTGTCTTTGCGAATTTCTCTATAAGATGTTCTGCAGATCAACTGCATTTTAGTTGCAGATCAGGTGCGAATTTGGAGACCTGGGAGAGGGGAGGGGGAGGGGGGAAGTGTATTGAACTGAATGAGACAAATACTGAAGAGAAATGAACACATCTGCGAATTCAGCTGCGTACCCATAGAAGATAATGGGACTGAATTCGCACCTGAACCGCACCGCAAGACATAAAAACCGCACGCGGTTTGGAGGCAATACGCAGTGCGGATGCATCGCACATATGTGAACCAGCCTCATTGAAAACAATGTATTTTGAAATGTCCTGCGAATTAGATGCGGTTTAAGCCGCACTCAATTCGCATCGGTGTGAACCTGGCCTAAAGTCGATTGGCTGGCAAGGGACTCGGCTGTTCCTATTTGTGTGTCTCGGTAACATATTTTGGTCTGGTTACTATATTCGTTTTGGTCTTCTAAATGACTCTTTAGCAGACTCATATCAACTCTGTGTGACCCTGTGCCTCCCCATTTCTCAATATAATGAATGTTAATAACTTCCTTGGTATATGAGCCTATAGATACTGACCAAACTCAATTCTGCTCAATTACTAGAATTTATTTTTATGGAAATTCTAAATTCCCATCATGGAAGATTAGATAAACATCCAGAAATAGGATCAATGTTTCAAGAAAACTCTCCTTATTGCTCCTCCATCAGATTATTTGTTCCTATTAAAATGAATGCCTGCCAATAGCGGTTACTCATAATCTTCATGTGCTCCTCTTCTCTTAGGCATGATCGGTCCATCCGATTAAAAAACGGTCTGACGGACCGTTTTCATCGGTTAACCGATGAAGCTGACTGATGGTCAGTCGTGCCTACACACCATCGGTTAAAAAAACGATCGTGTCACAATGCGGTGACGTAAAACACAATGACGTGCTGAAAAAAACGAAGTTCAATGCTTCCAAGCATGCGTCGACTTGATTCTGAGCATGCGTGGATTTTTAACCGATGGACGTGCCTTACAAACGAATGTTTTTTTTCTATCGGTTAGGTATTCATCGGTTAAATTAAAACAAGATTGCTTTTTTTTAACCTATGGATAAATAACCGATGGAGCCCACACACGATCTGTTTGGACCGATGAAAACGGTCCATCAGACCGTTCTCATCGGTCGTGTGTACGCGGCCTTACTTTTTGAAAATAAAGTGACTCTATCAGCTATTTTAAACAAAGTTCTGTCTAACGATACGATGTCTGTGATTCGGCACTGTGTCACTTTAACGGACAATTGCGCGGTCGTACGGTACTGTACCCAGCCAAAATTATGTCCTTTTCCCCCCCACAAGTAGAGCTTTCTTTTGGTGGTATTTGATCACCTCTGCGGTTTTTATTTTTTGCGCTATGAATAAGAGTGACAATTTAAAAAAAAAAAAATATATTTTTGCTATAATACATGCCCAAACAATATAAATAAAAAAAACGAATTTATTCATCAGTTTAGGCCAATATATATTCTTCTACATATTTTTGGTTAACAAAAAATCACAATAGGCATATATTGATTATTTTCGCGAAAGTTATCACGGGATAAATTTAGGGACTTTTTTTTATTGTTTTTACTAGTAATGGCGGTGATCAGCAATTTTTAGCAAAACTGCGAAAAACAAATCTGACCCCAAATGACACTTTTTGGGGACCAGTGACATTATAGCATTGATCAGTGCTATAAAAATGCAGTGATCAATGTAAAAATTACACTAGCAGGAAAGGAGTTAACACTAGGGGGTGATCAAGGGGTTAAGTGTGTTCCCTAGGTGTGTTCTAACTGTAGGGTGGATGGGCTACCAGGGACATGACAGAGATCACTGTTCCCGATCACTGGGAACAGATCCCTGACATGTCCCCTGTCAGAACGGGGATTTGCTTGTTTGCACTGGCAGATCCCCGTTCTGCCTCTCTACTAGGCAATAGCGCGTCGCCGGCTGACATCGAGTCTGCCGGACCCGCGGGCACGCTCCCACAGCATGTATCAGGAGCAATTCGTACAGCGCTGCCAACCTGAACACGTATATGTGCGTGAGCTGGTTGGCAAGTAGTTGGAAGCAAATTGAATTGGATCATGGTTAATAACAAACTTACCTACATTCTTCATAACAATATGACAAAATTTGATAAAACTTAGGACCAGTGGATTCAATGCTTATCTGTTCCTAGTGTAGCGCCCCCTTACTTTCAGTATGGGCACTACGCTAAAGTTAGTGGGGAATGGGAGAGTTATTTTGCTCCTATTCATAATTTGATCAATTTGGGCTGCTGTCATTCCTGAACTGTCCTGTAGGTCAGTCTGCGCTCCAGCGGTGCTGATTCCACCCCTAGGCGACAGTTGGCGCTAAAGGGGTTCTGGCAGAGCCACTTTTCCCCAGCAGCCAATTAGAGGAGTTTTCCTTCGCGAGGCATGCTGGGGGAGAGTATATCTGTGGCAGACGCCATTTTCCTTGGTTCTTCTCGGGTTCCAGGTTCCAGGTGCGGCACCCACCTTTAGGGTGCGCGCATCCAACGGACCCCGGCGATATGGCCTACCAGGCCGGGGGGCACATGCTACGTGGAGCACCATGCTGCTGAAAGGGGGCCCAGTGACTTACTGGGTCCCCAGCTTTATTGAAGAGATCCCAAGCTATGTGCTGTGCGGTGGGGAATCGGCTCAAGGAAAACCCGGAGGCAGGTTGTCTGAGGGGCTTGAACGTACCATCGGGGATCTGGTGACCGGGACATTGACAGGCACATTTCAACTGTCACCCGGTGACCCTAACCTACTTTACTGGGAGGATTCGCTCAATCCACTTAGCTCATCCAAGTACTAGGCCTGTGGCAGAGGTCCTTAGAGCCAGGTCTGTGGCAGAGGCCTGTTCCTCCTAGCAACCTTAAAGTGACACTTCGGCTGCCGGGCTCGTGGCAGGAGTTTGTCTGGGGGTACTTCACCCACTCTGGCTAGAGTGGCGACGAACTGTATCTACTACTACTGAGAGCAGGATTGCTCTTCTTTTATCCAGGCCTGATACTGCAAAGTTCCTTTACCTCATCAGCCTTTCCTATCTACCTCTTGTTGATGTTGGTCGTGTTGGGCCGAGAAATAAAGCATTCAAAAAATCTCACTCGCTGATTGGACATTCGTTCACTGCTCTACTCACTACAATCACCCTATACAAAGATAAGAGGTAACTTAATACGCTGATCGCAAAACAACCAGCGGCTCCTGAGGGGGTAGCGCTACACGAGTGAGCTCTCGGCTGACCCTCTTCCACTTTCATTTCTCATTCTCTTTCTTTTCCCCTCCTGTTTCTTCCTTTTATATTGAAAACTCATTTTTCTTCTTGATGTACTCAAGTCTATTAACCTGAATGCAGTTGCAATCAAATTCTCAGGTACTCACATATTACATTTTCCCAATAGTCTGATATGTTCTGAATCAACAATGATGGTTGCCGTTTATTTCTTTTATTAATGGGTTTTGCTAGTTCCCATATATAGTATATGTGCTACAGTATAATGTTTATTTTCTTATTTTTTCCAAGCATTGTCAATGCAATTTATGATAACCTGGGAGCTCTGTCTCTCTCCTTTCTTTGTTCTTTTCATTTTTGTACATTTGTTGTCTCTGATAATAAGATTGAGATATAAAGGTTACTGAGACCAGACCCTGAAATGCAGGCAACAAACATTTTCAGAGGCAAGTAATGGGAGCCCCCATATTATTTTTCATGACAATGTCACTAGTATTACTTTGTTGACTGATCTTAACTGAACTTAGGGTTGTACCTTATCACCTCCCCAGCAAGGGTTAGGCCCAAAGCCTTCGAGCTTGAACGATCAACGTCACATCCTTGTCACCACAGATATCCAGGCTGGCCATAGACCGAGAGCCACACCGGAGCACCCATCAGTCGTACCGAGAGAAGAGCCGATCTTCCCTGCTCCAGAGGCATGAATTCAAACGTTGAAAACATACCCCCACATGTAATTCGCCAAGTTTACAAAGAGGTTTCTACTTTGACATCTGATCCGCCAGAAGGAATAAAGATCATTCCCAATGAAGAAGACAAAACTGATGTGCAAGTCAGCATTGAAGGGCCAGAGGGGATGCCGTACGAAGGTGGTATTTTCAGAATGAAGTTAATTTTGGGTAAAGATTTCCCAGCAGCACCTCCTAAAGGATACTTTCTTACCAAAATCTTTCATCCAAATGTTAGTTCCAATGGAGAAATCTACGTCAATGTTTTATAGAAAGATCACATGCGCAGCATCACTTCCTTGGCTGAAATTAATAGGAGGGTTTACTTACACTTTAAATGTTCCTGTGTCTTCAGTTTGAGGAAGATACTAAGGCCTCGTACACACGATGGTTAAATAACCTATGGGGCCCACACACGATCGGTTTTGACCGAGGAAAACGGTCCATCAGACCGTTGTCCTCTGGTTAACCGATCGTGTGTGGGCCCCAAAAGGTTATTTAACCATCCGTAAAAAAAAAGCCAACTTGCTTTAAATTTAACCAATGGATTCCTAACCGATAGGTCAAAACCGATCGTTGGTAGGCACAACCATCGGCTAAAAATCCATGCATGCTCAGAATCAAGTCGACGCATGCTTGGAAGCATTGAACTTCGTTTTTTTTAGCACGTCGTTGTGTTTTACGTCACCGTGCTCTGACACGATCGGTTATTTAACCGATGGTGTGTGGGCGCGACGGACCATCAGTCAGCTTCATCGGTTAACCGGTGACAACGGTCCTTCAGACCGTTCTCATCGGATGGACTAATCGTGTGTACGAGGCTTTACTCTGCCCTAATTTGTGATAGAAAAAAAATATACAATATTGTTATGGGTTATACTGCCTATCTTAAATTAAAGTGGACTTTAACTCAAAATCTGCTGACGATTTAAAGCGGATGTGCCATGGGAAAATAATATTAAAAGCCAGCAGCTACAAATACTGCAGCTGCTGACTTTTAATATTAGGACAATTACCTGTCCTGGAGTCCAGCGCCGATCGCAGCAGAGGACGAGCGATCGCTCGTCTCTCTGCTGCTCCCCCCGCCATCCACGCTGAGGGAACCAGGAAGTGAATCACTGCGGCTTCACTGCCCGGTTCCCTACGGCGCATTCGCGAGTCGCACCGCGCCCGCCGATTGGCTCCCGCTGTGTGCTGGGAGCCGAGTGTTCCCAGCACACAACGGAGGGGGCGACGGGATGTGATGGAATGCCCGTCTTTTGCCCGTGAATGCCGGGCCGGAAGTGGGTGCAAATACCTGTCTTTAGACAGGTATCTGCATCCCCCTCCCCCCTGAAAGGTGTCAAATGTGACACCGGAGGGGGGAGGGTTCCGATCAGCGGGACTCCACTTTAGGGTGGAGAACCGCTTTAAGGCGTGTATAGCCAACTTTACGCTGCTTTGTAGCTTTTGTATTGCTTTGTGCTTGACTTTGTCCAGCCATCTTCCATTTCCCTGTCTAAACAACATGGCTCACTAGCCAATAATAAGGGATGGCAGAGAAATGGCAAGTGGGTGGGATGGCGGAACTACAGTAAGTGTTGAGATTTAGAAAAAAAATTTGCATACAGATTTTGCGTGATAGTCACAGTACTTTTACAGCCTTCTGTCACATGAGTATGTGCTGAATATCTTCTTTCTCTGAGAAAAAAGGACTGGTCCTAGTAGTTTTGGAATGCATTTTATTTCAAAATAAGGTAACAACACTTTTACGTAAAGTGCTAACAAATTAGTGCAAGTCCCTTCAATGAACAAAGTGCAATCTCATTAATCAGTAAAGTGCTTAATAATATGCATATAAGTGCTCTTAAAAAAAGACATAACATATTAGTATTTCATACAAATCAAGTCCATATATTGGAATCCCAATTGATAAAATGCAAAGTGGTGACTCAATCAAACTTTAGGGCCAATTCTTGGTGCTCAGGTGCCTTAACCCCACTACAATGGAAGACTCACTGGAAGTATAGGACCCCTTAATTCTAATGCCGCGTACACACGCTCAAAGTTTCTGTCAACAAATGTTCGATGGGAGCTTGTTGTCGGAAATTCCGGCTGTGTGTAGGCTCCATCGGACATTTGCTGTCGGAATTTCCAACAACAAAAATTTGAGAGCTGGTTATCATATTTTCCCACAACAAAACTTGTTGTTGAAAATTCTGACTGTGTGTACACAATTGCAACACATGCTCGGAATCAAGCAGAAGAGCCGCATTGGCTATTGAACTTCATTTTTCTCGGCTCGTCGTACGTGTTGTACGTCACCGCGTTCTTGCCGTTCGCAATTTCTGGCAACATTTGTGTGACCATGTGTATGCAAGACAAGTTTGAGCCAACATCAGTCGGAAAAAAATCCACGGTTTTGTTGTCGGAATGTCTGATCGTCTGTACGCGGCATTGGACAGTCAAAAGAGCTTTCTCAGATAAGTCGCTCTTGATACAAATACAGGACACTCGCTCCTTCCAAATAAATTGATTCTTACCTGGTCTCCTTTAACTGGAATCCAACATCACCCAAAAACTCCTCTCCACTTCACCATATTCAATATGTTAAGGCCCGTACACACGTTTGGACTTTCAGCCAACAAACTTCAAAATTAACAAGTTTTCAAATTTGTCCGATCGTGTGTACGCTCGGACCAACTTTTTCGGGTTTCATCGGACAAAAAGTTCGGTCTGCAAACGGACAAACTTTACGACAACAAAAGTCCGATGGTGCCTAGTCCGACCGTGTGTACAGCAAGCCATCGGACTTTTGTACAAAGTGAAAATATGCATGCTCAGAACCAATGTTAAAATCAACCAACAATAGCAGAAGTTAACCAAAGGGTGGCGGTAAAGAGCAGAAAAACCATGTGATGTTGGGAAAGTTTTAGAAAAGTTTTCAGAAAAGTCAGAGCGTGTGTATGCTATGGGTGTGACCGGACAAATCACTTCGGACAAAAATCCAAGGGAAAGTTTGTCGACCGCGTGTACGAGGCTTAAGACACAGATCAATAGGGAGCCTGCACTATTCAGCATAAATGGAGAATGTCTATTAAATGTTGCAGGCTTGCAGCCTTTGCCTATCCAACTGTATTCTGTCTTGTAAAATGCTGTTATCGGGACAGGAGGTGAAGGGAAATCTGTCTTACAGAGCCACGGACAGCAGTAATGTATGCCTGGAGGCAGTTTGGAAACGTAAGCTGGCAATACAGTATATTTCCGAACCAAAGTAAGATCGATGACTTGAAAATGTCCTTTAAAAGTACTTCAAGATTTAGTTTCCCTTTAACAATCAATTCTGGAGTGAATGGACTTTTCATCTCCGCTCACTGTGCTGAACCGAGACGGACCCGGTCCCGCTCTCATCTATGGGGAAATCGGGGGAAAACGGACCGCCTGCCCATTTTTATCCGATCATCTGCGATCTGCCAGACGGATAGAAGCCTCGTACACACGACGGAGGAACTCGTCGTAAATTAAACATGGTTTTCCTCGATGAGTTCCTTGTTAGGCTTGTCGAGAATCTTGACAAGCTTTCTTTGCGTACACACTGTCAAGACAAAATCTTGTCATTCTCAAACGTGGTGACGTAAAACACGTACAACGGCACTATAAAAGGGGAAGTTTGATTCCACTGGCGCCACCCTTCTGAGCATGTGCGGATTTCTAAGCATACACACGAACGTGTTTCTCGTCGAAAACCAGCCAGAAGAGGAACACGACGAGGAAATGGAGACTCCCGACGAGGAGTTTCTCAGCAGTTTTCTCGATGAAAAACATACACACAACCGTTTTCCTCGGCAAAAAAGCTCTGCCACCAAGTTTCTTGATGGATTCTGTCGAGGAAAGCGGTCGTGTGTACGAGGCCTCAATGTTAAAAATTTGTTTGAGAAAAAAATGTCATCCTGCTCCTTCGAAATTTTCTTATTACTGCGGGTGAAAACAAATTTCAACTTAATCCCACTAATGATTAGAAAACAGAACAAATGTTCTTTAAAGTGGATGTAAACCTGATTCATGAAACTTGACCTAAGCACATATATATGTAGTGTTTTGCTTATCTCTCTCCAAAGTCATGTGTCTTTCTGCTGTTTCGTTGCTCTGTTATCAGCATGATAACTTCTGACAAGTTCTCTGTCAACCAAGATAAAACCAGCCTGAAATTTGTGCCAAGGGAGGTTGCTATAAATAGATTAGCAGAGAGCCTGTCCTGTCACAGCACAGCTCTGCAAGTCTCTGCCTATGTGGAGAGGGGGGGTGTGCTTCTCCTCCAATCAGCTGTCT
Source organism: Rana temporaria (assembly GCF_905171775.1). NCBI lineage: Eukaryota > Metazoa > Chordata > Amphibia > Anura > Ranidae > Rana > Rana temporaria. Next base: position 64,329,853 of record NC_053489.1, read on the forward strand.
TGGCTCTATGCCAAGAATCCACTTCCAGTGGTGAACAGGAAGAAAAAATCTCTAACACGATCTGCACTTTCTAAGGAATATATAAAGCTGAAGACAGCAGAGAAATAGAGAATATGGCACACATATGGTGGACATGCCCGAAAAAAAAAAAATATTGGAGTAAGATCAGATATTACAGAAATAACTAATATCGAAGTTCCAGATGACCCGTGGGGATGCTTACATCATGGGATTAGAATCCCATCCAAGCGATATTTGAAAACATTGCCCCCACAGCTCTTAAACGCTGCCAAGAGTTTAATAGCCAGACATTGGCAAGATAGGGAAAGCCCCTCATTGGGGAATTGGTGTAATAAAATAAATGTAACTTAACTCCTAGAATATTTAAGGCTCAGTGACATCGAGGGTTTAGAAGAGTATGAGGAGAAATGGAAACAATGGGTGGATTTCAAGCAGACAATGACATTTGCAGAAACAATGGGAGCATAGGAAAGCGTGACCGATTTGAGGCGAGAAAAGGAAAAGGGTCTGGTGGTTCTGGGATGGGAGGGGAAGGGTTGGGATGGGTGCAGGGGTTTATATTATGTTTGACGCTTTCCATTTATGTATGTTTTATATCAGAAGAGATAATTGCTAATGAAAAGATCTCTTTCATGAAAAATCAATAAAGAAATACAATAATAAAAAAAAGACAGCAGATATACATGTAAAACTTATGTAGGGAGAGTTGTTTCATCCCTGTGTATCATCTGAGGCTGTTCACTTCACTAGGTATACGTGATGGTTTACATCCACTTTAAGGCCCCTTTCACACTACCGCGACTTCAAAGTCGTGCGATTTTGCGGCCGCGATTTTAGGTAGACTTGAGGTCTATGAATCTGTGCTTGCATTAAAGTTTGGCCAAAGTAGTACAGGGACTACTTGAAGTCGTACTAATATGAATGGTTGTCATTGGAAATCATGGGGAACGATTTGTCATGCTACATTGTAGTAGAAGTGTGAAAGGGGCCTAAGGTGAAATTAAACCCATTAATTTAACAGTTAAAAAAAAAACGGTTACATTCCGTCTGACACAACGCATCTCAGATCGAGGTAAAGAACCTTTGATGTAGGCTCTTTACCACATGATCATCTGTGTCCAATTACAGCTGATCACAGTCGAAACAGGAAAAGCCATGCAAAAAACAGACAGATGTGAGTAGAGGAATGCCGATCAGCTGCTCTCCTGAAAGAGGTGATTGATTATAATAAGTGCAGTCCCCCCGAGGATGCCCACCCAGGACCACCAGAATGCCCACCCATTGATTATCAGTGCAGCCCCTGAGGATGCCCACCCATGGCCACCAGGGATACCCACCCAGGATCACCAGGTGAGCCCACCAGGGATGTCAATCATTACCCATTAGTGGTGGCACTCTGTGCCCATCAGTGATGCCTGCCAGTGACTCCTGATCAGTGCTGCCTATTAGTGCCATCTATCAGTGCTGCCAACCAGTGCCGCCTATAAGTGCCACTTATCAGTGCCACTCATCCATGCCCAGTGCCACCCATCAGTGTATATCAGTGCCACACATCAGTGCTGCATATAAGTGCCTCATCATCAGTGCCAATCAGTACTGCATCATAAATGCCCTTCAGTGCAGCCTCATCAGTGCCTATCAGTGAAGGAGGAAACTTACCTATTTACAAAGTTTTGTAACAGAAACAAAGAAAAACATTTTTATTTTCTTATTATTTATTTTCACAATTTTCTTGTAGCGCAAAAAATAAAAACCCCAGTGGTGATCAAATAACACCAAAAGAAAGGGGAAATGATAACAATTTTGTTTGGGTACAACGTCGCATGACCGCGCAATTGTCATTCATCAGCTGAAAGCTGAAAATTGGTCTGGGTAGGAAGGTGTATAAGTGCTCTGTATTAACCACTTGCCGCCCGCCAATGACATATTGACGTCGGCAAAGTGGTTGTAGAATCCTGACTGGACGTCATATGACGTCCTCAGGATTCTGAGCCACTGCGCGCCCCCGGGGCCGCGCATCGTGGCGATCGTTGTTGCAGGGTGTCAGTCTGACACCCCGCAACACCGATCAAGGTAAAGAGTCTCTCACGGAGACTCTTTACCACGTGATCAGCCGTGTCCAATCACGGCTGATCACGATGTAAATAGGAAAAGCCGGTAATCGGCTTTTCCTCACTCGCGTCTGTCAGACGCGAGTAGAGGAGAGCCGATCGGCTGCTCCTGTGACAGGGGGGGGGGGGGGGGTTTGTGCTGATCGATCATCAGCACAGCCCCCCCGAGGATGCCAACTGGACCACCAGGGATGCCCACTGGACCACCAGGGATGGCCATATAGACCACCAGAAATTTAAAAAAATAAAAATAAAGGATGCCACCCTAGACCACCAGGGATGAGGAGGACACAGAAAATGGATGCCAATCAGTGCCGCAATGAATTCCAATCAGTGCCCACAATGGGCATCACTGATTGGCAGGCATTGTTAGGCACTGATTGGTATCCATTAGTACAACACATACAATAGTGCCCATATATGCCCATCCGTGCCACCTATCAGTGCCGATCCATGCCGCCCGTCCATGCCGCCTATCCGTGCCCGTCCGTGCCGCCTATCCATGCCCGTCCGTGCCGCCTATCCGTGCCGCCTATCTGTGCCACCTATCTGTGCCCATGCGTGCCGCCTATCCTAGCCCATCCATGCCGCCTATCCATGCCGCCTATCAGTGCCCATCCGTGCCGCATATTAGTGCCCATCAATGCCACCACATCAGTGCCACCTCATTGGTGCCCATCAGTGCCGCCTTATCAGTGCCCATCAGTGCAGTACCATCAGTGCCCATCAGTGAAGGAGAAAACGTACTTATTTACAATGTTTTATAACAGAAACAAAAAAAATACTTTTTTTTCAAAATTTTCGGTAATTTTTTTATTTTTTTTGCAGAAAATAAATATCCCAGAGGTGATCAAATACCACCAAAATAAAGCTCTATTTGTGGGTACAAAATGATAAAAATTTAGTTTGGGTACAGTGTAGCATCACCGCGCAATTGTCATTCAAAGTGCAACAGCACTGAAAGCTAAAAATTGGTCTGGGCAGGAAGGTATATAAGTGCCCGGTATGGAAGTGGTTAAAGTCATTGGTAACCAAAGATTTATTGCAAATTTTTAGAATGATATGATCAGCAGGAGAAGCCTACTTATTTCTCTTGTGACCTTTATATCATATTATTATGCATATCATAAAAATATATTCAAACGACTATGTCCCCTTTAAAATTTCTGTGGGCAGCTAGTGCAAGAACTAGAAAAAGTTTATGATACATGGAGTCATAACCACAGATTACTTACTATGCGGCTTAAACAATTTGAAAGACTTCCATGCGTTAATACTTTCACTGGTGCCTATGTTCCTTGAATAACCTAGCCTTGTTCCACAAATACAGAAAACAATTGTAGTGGCCCCACTTAGCGATCTTCCAGTACGAAAGGCTATGATTTACAAAACCCTTACTGGAATCCGAGTCACGTTGTCTTATACTTTCCGGACAGTTTAATATTTTTTATTTTTTTTTTAAAGGTAGAGTTAAACATCTCCAGTTTCACAATGGGCTTCTGTCTTCATACGGAATATAATTGCTCCCAAAATATTATCCCAGGAATGCTTTTAACTCGCACCCACTGTGTCACAATGAAGTGTGCTTTCTGTATACAATGCTACGTTTGCTGTCAGCCCAGTCCTTATTAATCAACGGCCTGCCATAGATCATTCGAGACAATGTGTAATAGTGCCTTTCGAAGTAATCACAGGTCTGGTAACTTTTGAAGGTGTTTACTCCAGAAAATACACACTAAGTGACAATGGCATCCCCCCGAAACCACAGGAACATATTCGTATTTACCCAAAATTACCTCTGGAACCTATTAGAGGGAAGGTTCTTGTAATTTACCAATGTAACATTGTCATTTACTGGTTTTGAAGACGTATAGGAAGACATTGTTTACGTTACCAACAGAGTAAATCTTAAAAAATAGTGAATAAACCACATTTTTGTATTTGTGAAAATAAGATACATGGCTGTAGTTTAATACTCCAAGCTCTACTAAAAACTGAAATATTAGCTTTGGATGGACTGTTAAAGAAGACGTTGCAGTGATTTAACTTTTAAGCCACAGTAACTTAAAAAAGGCAAATTTCCCACCTTTTAACCACTTCCCGCCTGCAGAATTACAGACGCAAAGTGGTTCTGTTATCCTGACTGGGCGTCATATGACGTCCAGCAGGATAACATGCCGGTGCGAGCATCATGGTGATTGCGAGTGCAATGTATCAGTCTGACACGCCGCATCTCCGATCATAATAAGAAGCCTCTATTAGAGGCTTCTTACCACGTGATCAGCTGTGACCAATCACAGCTGATCATCATGTAAATCAGGAAGTGCCAATAAACGGCATTTCTCGGTTCACAGCGACAGGGAGAGAGACGATGGATGGCTCTCCCTGTCAGGGGGGGGGGGGGGTCTGTGCTGATAATCAGCACATTGATTATTAGCACAGCCCCCTTAGTTCTGCCAATCACATCCCAATCAGTGCCCAGCAGTGTCCCCACAATAAAGTGTGCCAGTGCCCACCACAGTGCCAATCAGTGTCCACCACAGTGCCAATCAGTGCCCAGCAGTAACATCTGTCAGTTATACATCAGTACCTCATCATCAGTGCCACCTGTCAGTGCCAATCAGTACCATCTATTAGTGCCAATCAGTGCTGCCTGTCAGTGCCCATCAGTGTTGAATATCAGTGCCGCATATTTGTGCCCATCAGTGCTGCATATCAGTGCCACCTACCGGTGCCCATCAATTCTACATGTCAGTGCCGCCTCGTCAGTGCCTATCAGTGAAGTGAAAACAACATTTTATGACAAAAACTAAGAAAAGTATATTTTTTTTCAAAAATGTGGGTCTTTTTTAGTTTGTTTAGCAAAAAATAAAAACCCCAGATGTGATCAAATACCACTAAAAATGTAGTTTGGGTACAGTGTTGCATGACCACGCAATTGTCATTCAAAGTGTGACAGCGCTAAAAGCTGAAAATTGTCCTGGGCAGGAATGACCGAAAGTGCCTGGTATTGAAGTGGTTAAAAAATGCATTACATCATCCATTTTGATTAACACTTATGCCACGTACACACGATCGGTCCATCCGTTGAAAACGGTCTGATAGATTTTTCCATCGGTTAACTGATGAAGCTGACTGATGGTCAGTCGTGCCTACACACCATCGGTTAAAAAACCGATCGTGTCAGAACGCGGTCACGTAAACCACGTACGACGGCACTATAAAGGGAAAGTTCAAATCCAATGGCGCCACCCTTGGGGCTGCTTTTGCGGATTCTGTGTTACCGCATGTTAGTAAAAGTTTGGTTAGAGCACATGCCTTGCACGCTCCTGTGACCCGCGGCTCATATAAAGCAAGTAGCGATCAGGAGTTTTCCAATCATGTGACCGCTGTGACAGACAATCACAGCCGTCACATGATCATAAGTGCCGCCCAGCCTCCCAAACCCCTTAAAGGCCCAGCGGGAGCCAGTGTAAAGGGGTCATAAAAAATGTTTATTCCTTTTTGTGCATTGGACCTACAAATCAGTGGACCATGTGTTGCAGACTATTTCACCAGCTCAGGTCCGTACTGAGGTACGGACATTCAGTTATGGGGTTTGAGGAAAATATCTGTAGCGGCCTGCTACTTTCTAGCTGGTGCTGCTTTAAATTTAGAGGGTAGTCTGAGAGTTAGTTGACTCAGACTGTATGATTTTTCACTAAATTTGGACTTCTGTTCCAGCCATGGCTGTACTGTGACTGATCACTATTGTTGTCTGGGGTGTCGTTCTCACTCCAGGCCAAGGGTGGCAGCAGTCAGATCAAGGTGTTTTGGGTGTTCCCCTTCAGCAGCCAATCAGAGGGAGTTGATCGTCCCGCTGTGCATGCTGGGGAGGAGTACTTAAGGAACAGACGTCATTGGTTCGGGGTTGTTGCTGATCCTGGGTCTGTCATCCCACCACCCCCCGTGTGTGGCCCTCCTGGCCGGGGGTGCGTGTTCAAGTGTTCCTGGCTCCGGGACCACGTTGGTCCGGGGTTGTGATCTACTAAGTAGGCCTGGTAGTCAGACTGGGTCTGCGTTCGCAGAGTGGTCCTGTGCTGTCCGTCCTAAGGGAGGAAGCCACTCGATGGAGAACCTGTCTTGGAGAGCACCGAGCAAGAGGCTGGTATCTCAGGAGAGGCCTTGAACTTCACCGAAGGACGCACTACTACTGAAAGGCTGAGTGACGGTCGCCTGTCAGTTCTGAGTTCACAAGAATTTATTCAAGAGAGATCCGGGTGCTTAATCCTGTGCTGAGAGGATTCTGGACGGAATATATCTCCATCTTTGGGAAGGTCTGTGGCAGAGACTTTACCAAATTTCCGTGTGACATCCTAGCTGCTAGGTTAGTGAGAGAGGCATATCCGGGTGCGCAATATCCACTCTGGCTAGAGTGGCGACGAAAGCTACAATGCTGGAAGCAGGAGTGTTTCCGAACAAAAGTTATACACCTGAACCTATTACCTATTACCCTTCCACCTCTTCAACTACTACTTTTATTTCGTTAACCACATTGGGTAAATAAAGCAAAGGAAAAGAAGCCTAAAGTGTGGACACTGAAGTTTTTTTCAACTCTCATCTGATACCTTAGACGGTGAAGGATTAGGCCGGGTACTAACGAGCAAACATGTACGATGATACCGGTCCGTCGGACCGTTTTCACCGTACATGCCTGCCAGAGGGCTTCTGTACGATGGCTGTACTAACCATCGTACAGAAGTCCACGCGTAAACAATATGCGGGGCGTGTCCGCGTCGTCGCCGCGATGATGACGCGGCGACGTGGGCGGGCCTGCCATTTAAAGGCTTCCACGCATGCGTAGAAGTCATTTCACGCATGCGAGGGACGGCGGGCGCCCGGACATGTACGGTAGGTCTGTACTGACGACCGTACATGTCCGAGCGGGCAGGATTCCAGCGGACGGTTTTAACACGTCCAGGAATATTTGTCTGCTGGGAAAAGGCCCGGCGGGCAAATGTTTGCTGGAATTCGGCCCGCTCACGCCTACACACGACCGAACATGTATGCTGAAACTGGTCCGCGGACCAGTTTCAGCATACATGTTTGGTCGTGTGTACGGGGCCTTAGAGGTAACATGCCACCCAAAACAAACCAGCAGCTCCTTCGGGGGTAGTGCTACATATCAATGGACTACAAATGTGTTGAGGACACTACACTGGTGCTCCATTGAGAACTACGAGGTGGCAGATGGGACAGTCATTTTTTTATTTACAGATTCCTGTGAATGAATGACATATCTGTGCAAGTGCAACCGGTAGCAGGAGTCTGTGCAGAGGAGGACCCCTAGATTCTGTAATGGGGGGTGGTCTGTGGGTGGGGTGCTGCACTTTGTGACCATGCTTCATTTTACACCTTAACTATGGGTATTTTGTTATTTCTCAAGGGAGAATTCAATCATAATTTTTTATTTTTTTAAACCTAAGGCATATCTAAACCCAGGGAAAAAAATTATATATTGCAGCTTACCATCCTTATATGTAGTATCTGCAATAGTTTCCTTTCTTTGAGCTCAGAATATTTTTAGTAAGCACAGAAAGCAGAAAGCATTCTTTGATCAAAAGTGCGAGTTAAAAACCAGGATTTGGCTATCATTTGCTTCTGCTTGCAGATTTTTTTTCCCCTCTTTTTCTCTGACATTTTTTAAACTGCTTTTTTTTCTTTTTCCTTTCTGCTTTTGTTCACAGGTCTTCACAGGTGAGTATAAAGTGGCTGTACAAGCTCCCAGAGGAGCTGGCTCCCAGTTGATGGTGGCTTCACATGTGGACTCTCTGACCAGAAGTGCATTCTTTGATCAAAAGTGCGAGTTAAAAACCAGGAGTTTGAAACAGGAGGTAAGACAGGAGTCTTCATTATTTTTTTTCAATCACTGATCCAGAACAAGCTTGCAGCTAATAAAGTTGGAACTCTTGCTATATAGATTCAGCGGTGCAGCAGACGCTCTCATCTTAGTCTGCTCACCCCAGGGATAGTGAGAGCAGGACGCTCTCAAACGAGTCGGCTCTCCCCAGGGATAGTGCAGCCAGGCAGGGTCCACCACACCCCCCTAGCCAATTGATCCAGGGTTGCACCGATCGCCGTTAAGGGGTCAGGAAGGAATTTTTTCCCCCGATCGCTGCAGATTGGCACAGCACGCCTGGGGTTTTTCGCCTTCCTCTGGACCAATCGGGGAGAGAAGACTCAACGAGTGACGGCTCACTTGGACAGTCTTCCACCCATCACGTCCGGCGTCTCGCGGCTCTTCCCGCATCCGCGCCAGACCAGGCCTCATTCGCGGCCGCCGCAATTAGGAAAGACTGACGACAATGTGACTGGCGACAATGGCTAATCTGCGATACTCTGCGGACTCTATTCGGGGTCTGAGACAATTCGCAACAGCATTACCAGCCGTCACCAAAAAGGCCTTAAAAATAGAGCAACTTTTGAGATTCGATCGACGATCGACCATCAAAAATTTTAACTATTTAACCCAGCTCGAGCACATATCATGTGCTTTGATCAACACAAGATCGGCAGTAAAACACCGATTAGAAATCCACGATTTCTTACTACAAAACGATCTAGACTGCCTCTTTATTACAGAAAGCTGGCTCTCAGACGACTGCAACACCATTCTCGGAGAATTGGTGCCAGAAAACTATCGCATTATAACGGAAAACAGAATAGGGCAAAGAGGAGGAGGCCTGGCGGTGATCCACAAGAATCGCATTACAATCACTAAGCCAGCCCTTCAAAATCCTCTTCCATTCATGGAAACCCTTACTCTTCAACTTCAAACTTCCCCCCAGGAGACTGTTCACATTCTCCTCTGCTATAGGCCACCTGGGCCAAAATCGCAGTTTTTGCCATCATTAACGGAGTTTATATCCACTTATACCCTTAACAGCAAACACCTTTTGCTGCTCGGGGACTTTAATCTGTGGGCCAACTCCGCACAGGATCCCATTGCGGACGCCTGCATTGATCACCTGGAGGGATTAGGGCTACAGCAACTTATATGCGGGCCAACACATGCTTCAGGTCACACACTCGACCTAATTTTCAGACAAAATCTGAAAATAAGCATTTTAGAAAATGAACCATTGCCATGGACAGACCACCATGCAATTAATTTCATAATCTCCAAAATTCCCCCAGTGATAAAAGCACCCAAGCCGGTGACAATACACTGGGCTAGATCTCAGAAGAAGCTCCATTCGGAACTCTTCAAATCTACCTTGGGAAACAGAATCAAAACAATCCATCCACATCAAACAGCCGCAGATACACTGGATGCCATAAACGCAGCCCTGCTACAGTCAGCCGATTTAGTAGCACCGAAACGCAAAGCCTGCATCCGAAAAAGAAAGTCCGGCTGGTTCAACAACCAGCTGTCGCTTCTGAAGCAAGAGCGCAGAAGGGCGGAAGCCGCCTGGAAAAGAAGTCCTGCAGAGGATAACCTCATCATCTACAAGGCAATAACAACACGATATCATAAAGAAATCTTCAAAGCCAAGAAACATCATTTTTCTATGGCGATTAACAGCGCCCTAAACCGCCCCCGCGAACTCTTCAAGATGGTCACCCAGACCATGAATCCAGGATGTCTTGAAGTCCCCAACTCAGACACCCAAGAGTTCTGCAATGAACTATCGGATTTCTTCATCAACAAAATTGAAAGAATCCGGGAAAGCATCATGCAAAACAATACCCCCCTCAACCCCACCGTCAATCAACCACAAAACACCCACAGAAACGCTCTACAATCAACAAAGTTCACTCTGGAACCGATCTCCATCGATACCACAAAAAATATCATTGGTGCGTTGCGGAACAGCACATCGCCCAATGATATCATCCCCACCAAACTGCTGAAGGAATGTGCCGACATCCTGGCACCACCCATCACACAGCTTATAAACCAGTCATTTAAGGAAGGCACAGTGCCATCCCTGTTGAAAGAGGGCACAATCCAGCCCATCTTGAAAAAACCTAACCTGGATCCCAAGGACCCAACTCACCGCCGTCCCATAACAGGCCTAAATGTTCTCTCCAAGATAATGGAGAAAGTAGTGGTACAACAGCTGCAACAGCATCTAGATACCCACAATCTACTGGATCCATTACAATCAGGCTTCCGTCCCGGACACAGGACAGAAACGGCCTTACTCAAAATATGGGACGATGCCCTCGAGGCCGCAGACGAAGGAGAATCTTGTCTCCTGGTTCTGCTGGACCTAAGCGCAGCCTTTGACACGGTAGACCACAAACTGTTACTGATGCGACTAGCCAAGGTAGCAGAAGTCGCAGAAGGTGATTTACCATGGTTTTCTTCCTTTCTTGAAAACCGATCACAAACAGTTAAATTGGGTTGTTTCACGTCGGAAAAGCGCACGGTGTCATGTGGAGTCCCCCAAGGATCCCCCCTGTCACCAGTGCTTTTCAACATCTATCTTCGCCCTCTCTTTGATATTATCAGTAGCCAAGAACTACTCTATCACTCTTATGCAGACGATACGCAACTGTATTTTCGCATCTGCAACAAAAAGGATCATCATCTCAGTTTAGAGAAATGTCTCTCTTTGATAGAAAACTGGATGACTAAGAGTTATCTTAAACTCAACAGTTCAAAAACAGAACTCCTTATGTTTCACGCCAGCCGAAAGAGTCAACTGGCAACAACCTGGACACCCCCGCCCATTCTGGGCCAAATCATCACCCCTAGCTCCAAAGTCAAAAGTCTCGGGGTCATCTTCGACACCTTCATGACAATGGACGCACAAATAGGGTCAGTAGTCAGCGGAGCGCACCATCTGTTGCGCCTACTACGCAGACTTATTCCATTTATCCCCAAAGAAGACGTAGCAGTCGTGGTGGGAACAATCGTGAATTCCAGACTGGACTATGCTAACGCCCTGTACCTCGGACTCCCAAAGTACCAAATCTCTCGTCTGCAAGTCGTTCAGAATACGGCCGCCAGACTGGTGACTGGAAAAAAAAAAATGGGAATCAATCTCACCTTCGTTGAGAACCCTTCACTGGCTGCCAGTAAAAGACAGAATTGCATTTAAAGCACTCTGCCTGACACATAAGTGCATCCATGGGAAGGCTCCGCAATATCTTTGCGACAAAATAGAACCTCACAATTCGAATCGCGTTCTGCGATCCACCGACCAAAATCTGGTCAGGGTACCAAAAACCAAATACAAGTCCAAAGGAGAAAGAAGATTTGCTTTCCAGGGTCCTAGACTATGGAACGCTTTACCAACCAGCATTCGGTTGGAGGAAAACCACCTGACTTTCAGAAGACGAATCAAAACTCTGCTCTTTTGATGTCATGAGACACGAACAACTAGCGCCCAGAAGCGATTCAGTTCGCATGCGCCGCGCTTTATAAGTTTTTCATTCATTCATTCAGAAAATACCTGTTCATCTTACCTGAAATGCAATGTCACTTCCTGTAAGTGGAAAGAATAGCATAAACAATGTTATCTCTCTTTTTTAAACAACTAGTCCTATCCGTCCACATGCAATGGAGATGAACAAAGGCAGACATGATTGAAGTCCAGCCTGTGTGAAAACACTTTCACAGATAGCATGGAGAAGAGAGAGTAGACAAACCAACTAGAATGGTACCATTTCCAGCATTACCAGGTGAAGATAAAAAAAAACAAGAAAACCAATGCTGCCTTCACATCTGTAGGACTCAATATATAATGTGTATTGTTTTTGGGTTTGGATATGCAACCCTTTAATGTCACCAACATATGTCATGTGTAGGCAGCACCACCCCCTCCCCTTCCCCTATGCAACCCTTCAACATGGAAAGGGTCAACAGGTATAAGGGAGGCCAGTGAACATCTGTTCACTGATCTCCCTTAGCTAGTAAGAACCCAGAAGCAATGAAGGGGGCTACCTATTACAAAGTCGAATGATGCAATGCATATGAAGGATTATTAGGGTGCACGTAGCAGCGGCACTGGGCTCGAGATCTCCCCATGCTAGTAAGAACCCAGAAGCAGCAAGGACTTTATCACTTTTGTTTCTGCGGTCTCTTTCCCCAGCTGCTGTAGACGGAAAAGAAGAAGCTCTTGGAGAAGGGTCTGTGCTTCATTAGCGTTAATGAAGTGCAAGGGAGACACCCGGGGTCTAATAACCCTGGATGTCTCATTAAAGAAAACCTGTCACCATAGAAATCAGAGGACCCTGCTAGTTAGAGCTTACAACCTAGGAGGGAGGGTCAAATGATACAAAAGGTAATAACTGCGGGGATGACCCAATGGAGAAAATGAAAGTACAGTTGTTAGGTAGGGACAGAATAGGCTTCTCTGAGGCCTCGTACACACGACCGAACATGTTCGCTGAAACTGGTCCGTCGGACCAGTTTCCGCGGACATGTCCGACCATGTGTACGGCCGACCGGACAGTTTTCCAGCCTAGCGCACAGGTTTCCAGCGGACAAATGTTTCTTAGCATGCTAAGAAACATGTCCGCTGGAAGCCTGTCCGTCGGACATGTCCGATGGTCAGTACGACTCATCGGACATGTCCGCTGGACCGAGAACCCGCGCATGACGTGCGTGATTCGACGCATGCGTGGAAGCATTGAACTTCCGGGTTCGCGCACGTCATCGTCGATGCCACGTCACCGCGTCGTCTGTCCGTGGGGAATTTGGTCTGATGGTGTGTACAGCCATCAGACCAAATGATCCCAGCGGACATGTCCGATGAAAACGGTCCGCGGACCGTTGTTATTCGGACAGGTCTGCTCGCCTGTACGGGGCCTGAAGGGAAGGAATTTCAGGGATCGTCTAAAAGCAAACAGAGTAGGAGATAGTCAGACAGATTGGGATAAGGAGTTCCATAGGAGAGGCTCACGAAAAGTCTTGGAGGCGAGCATGGGAGGAGGTAAAGAGGGCGCTAGAGAGCAGGAGGTCTTGGGAGGAATGAAGAGAACGAGTAGGTTGGTATTTTGAGACTAGACTAGTGATGTAGCTGCGGGCAGAGTTGTAGATGTCTTTGTAAGTTGTTGTTTGTATTTTGAATTTAATTTGTTGGGTGAGTGGAAGCCAGTGGAGGGATTGGCAGAGAGAAGTAGCAGATACTGAGCAATTGGTAAGGAGATGAGTCTGCCATGATGGACTGAAAAGGGGATAACCTATGTAAAGGTAATCCCGTGAGAAGGAAGTTGCAGTAGTGGAGGCGAGAGATGACCAGGGAATGAATAAGGGGCTATGAGGCGTCATTGGTTAGAAAGGGGCATATTTTGGAGATGTTGCGGAGGTTGAGGCGACAAGATTTGGACAACGACTGGACATGGGGCAGAAAGGATGATAAAGTGCCATTCAAGCTCTGCCCTTTTTTGGATACTGCTTCCAGAGTTCAGTTCTTCTTTAAGATTCTGTAAGATGATTGAATGTAGTGATTAAAGCACAGTTGCCATGTTTCCATGTCACTGATTGGTTTCCCTTGGTGCTTGGCATTGTTTTTATGGTGTTTGCATACAGCCCATTAGAGTGTTAGTCTGGACTGTCACCTGCCACTTAAATATCTCTAACCAAATAACTTCCACTTATTTAGCGCTTAGATAATCCTGCCTTACAGTGAGCCATAAAACATGTATAAAGAGCAGCACGTTATTCCCGCTCATTAAACAATTATGCTCTTGGGTGCAGCTGTATTTACAGTACGCTACAAGATAACAGCTCAGCACAAGTTATACAACATTGCAATGCATGACAATAGCCATTATCTCACAAGTCTACTCTACTTTTAGTTGGAGACGATGCTACATAAAAGTTATTAATCATACAACATACAAACAAATAAAGCTTTCCTAATATTCTATAAGTGCATTCTTACTGCCTTGAGGGCTGTGTTTTCTACAGCCTAACAGTAGACAGGCAACAACTAAACAATGGCCATGAGATGAAAGGGCTTTGCAAGGGATGTTCAAGCACCGTTTTGGGCTATAAAACTCAGACAGATATTAACCACTTAAGGACCGGACCAATATGCTGCTACATGACCCAAGGGGTTTTTACAATTCGGCACTGCGTCGCTTTAACAGACAATTGCGCGGTCGTGCGATGTGGCTCCCAAACAAAATTGGTGTCCTTTTTTCCCCACAAATAGAGCTTTCTTTTGGTGGTATTTGATCACCTCTGCGGTTTTTATTTTTTGCGCTATAAACAAAAATAGAGCGACAATTTTGAAAAAAATGCAATATGTTTTACTTTTTGCTATAATAAATATCCCCCAAAAACATATATAAAAAAAAATGTTTTCCTTAGTTTAGGCCGATACGTATTCTTCTACCTATTTTTGGTAAAAAAAAATCGCAATAAGCGTTTATCTATTGGTTTGCGCAAAATTTATAGCGTTTACAAAATAGAGGATAGTTTTATTGCATTTTTATTATTTTTATTTTTTTTACTACCAATGGCGGCGATCAGCGATTTTTTTCGTGACTGCGACATTATGGCGGACACTTCGGACAATTTTGACACATTTTTGTGACCATTGTCATTTTCACAGCAAAAAATGCATTTAAATTGCATTGTTTATTGTGAAAATGACAGTTGCAGTTTGGGAGTTAACCACAGGGGGCGCTGTAGGATTTAGTGTTCACCTAGTGTGTGTTTACAACTGTAGGGGGGTGTGGCTGTAGGAATGACGTCATCGATCGAGTCTCCCTATATAAGGGATCACTCGATCGATGCAGCGCCATAGTGAAGCTCGGGGAAGCCGTGTTTACATACGGCTCTCCCCGTTCTTCAGCTCCGGGGAGCGATCGCGACGGAGCGGCTATAAACAAATAGCCGCGCCGTCGTCCCGGATCGCTCCCCGAGGAAATCCGACCGCCGGATGTAGCGGGGGGGTCCCGATCGGACCCCCCACCCGCTAGAAGGCAGGGACATACAGGTACGCCAATGTGCCTGTTAGTGCCATTCTGCCGACGTATATATACATGCGGCGGTCGGGAAGGGGCTAATAGGCCTTACTGTTATCTACATCTTTCAATTCCATATTATGCAGGAAAAAAATGTGATGCAATGCTTATCATCTTGCCTATTTAAGGCAAACTAATGCCTCCTACACACGATCGGACTTCCGTGGATTTTGCTCCGAAGGGCGTTGTCCGTGAACTTGGTATGCATACACACGAACATAGTGACGTAATAGACGTACTACGTGGTTTTTCTGCTCTTTACCGCCACCCTTTGGGCAACTTCTGCTATTGTTGTCTGATCTATCGCATTGGTTCTGAGCATGCGTGTTTGTACTTTGGACTTTAGTCCAATGGACTTGTGTACACACAATCGGATTAGCCGACGTAGGACATTTGTTGCCGGAAAGTTTGTCTGTTCACACAGCGAACATTTGTCCGATGAAAAAGTTTGTCCGATGGTCGGCTAATTTGGAAACTTTGGTGATTCCTAAATTTCTAAAGAAAAAATTCGGACGGAGGACGAGTGCAGTTCAGGGAGCCCAGTTCTGGAACTCCCTGCCTCTAAAGTTAAGGCTTGAGAATGATCTTCTTAAGTTCCGGAAGCTGTTAAAAAATAAGCTTTTCAGTCAAGCCTATGGAATTACATAGGCTTTTTTACAGTTTTCTAGTCTGCTAACTTCTTTTAAAATTATGAACTGTTCCGCTGGCTGAGGTTTTTTGGTTGTGGCTGCATTGTTGTTCTCGGCGCATTGAGGCCTACGGGTAACTGACTGCGTTTCTGTACTTCCTTGTACTTTTAAGAATTTTAATAAATAAATAAATAAAAATAGCGTACACACGGTTGGATTGTCTCCAAAAACAGGTCCGTCGGAGGTTTGTTGTTAAAAAGTCCGAATGTGTGTATGGGCCTTTATGGTGTCTGAAAAAGTGGCCTACTGACCCACTGAGCCTCACCTGACCAGCTACTTCCTCTATTTAAGCTGGAATAAAAGTCCCCAGTGTCAAAAACTATGGGGAGAGAGCACATCACTCCCTTTGCCACCAGTGACTGGAGCAGCATGGAATATCTGGAAAGGTGAGTATCAGTGTGTATGAAGAGGCCTCCTTTCAAAGACCATGTCACTTGAAGGCTCCAATCACACTTGTACCGACTCCAAAGTTGCGCCGACTTTAGAATGCAACTTTGACACAACTTGGGTACAACTTTGGCTTTGGTCAGTGATAATCTACAACTGTTGCACACAAGTTGCATTGTATAACATTCAGGTATGACTTGCATGCAACTTCTGAGGGTTAACATTGAAGTCTATGGCCCTCAAGATCCATGAAAGTCAGACCAAATTAGTGCATAAACTACTTTGAAGTTGCTGCAACTTTATGAATGGTTATCATTGGAAACGACTTGTCATGCAACTTTGATGTCCAAAGTTGTATGACAAGTTGCCCAAGTGTGATTGGAGCCTTAAACATAACTTCAGCCAAAGGCCCCTTTCACACTGCCGCAACTTGAAAGTTGCGCGATTTTGCCACAATATCAGTGAATGCCTGTGTAATCCTGAGGTCTATGGACCTCAACTCGCATCAAAGTCGGACCAAAGTAGTGCAGGGACTACTTTGAAGTCACTGTGACTTAAAGTCGCACAGATATGAATGGCACTCATTGGAAATCATGGAGTACGACTTGGCATGCGCAGTCCCAAGTTGCAGGACAAGTCGCACAAGCGTGAAAGGGGCCAAAATCACAATATAAAAATTAATAGCACGTTAATTGAAATAACAAAAGCAAATACCGTATTTATCGGCGTATAACACGCACTTTTTCCCCCTGAAAACAGAGGATAAACAGTGCCTGCGTGTTATACGCTGATATCATGATTTACCAACAGGGGGCGGGGATCGGGCAGGCCGCCCAGGAGCCACCCATTGGGGGGGTGTCAGGCCGGTCATCCCGCCTCCCCTGGCCCTGGAACAGTGCTTCCTGCATAGTCTGAAGTTAAGAAAAAAAAGTCACTTGCCAGCCCCTTCTACACCGCTCCTCCTGTGTCAGTGTCATTGTAAAATGAAGCTTGTAAGAATCTCGATATCTCTGTTATTTTCTGGTTGCTCTCCTCTTCCTCCGAGTGTAGCTTTGATTGGAGGAGGAGAGCAGTCACATGACCATCTGTGTAACATCAGAGTACAGCAGTCATGTGACCAGGTCAGTGAAAAAAAACGGTGCTATTGAGGTATATGAAAGCTTTGTTTTTCAATACGAGTGACACAGGAGGAGCAGTGTGGAAGAGGCTGACAGTGATTTTTTTTTTTTTACTTAATTGTAGAGAATGCTGGCAGCACTGTCCCTGGAGACTGGGGGTCTCTTGGGAGTGCAGGAGGGCTGTGGACTTGATGGGGGATGTATAATGGATGGGGGCTGTATACTGAGGAGGGGGCTGTATAATGTATAGGGGGATGTATAATGGATGGGGGGGCAGTGTACTGGATGGGGGGCTGTGTACTGGATAGGGGGATGTGTACTGGATAGGGGGATGTGTACTGGATAGGGGGATGTGTACTGGATGGGGGGTGTGTACTAGATAGGGGGTGTATAATGGATGGGGGGGGGCTGTGTACTGTACTGTAAAAAGGGCTGTAAAAATATTTTTTTCCTTAAACTCCCCTTTTAAAATTGGGGTGCGTGTTATACGCCTGTACATGATATACGCCGATAAATACGGTAATAATCTACCATAAAGAAATTTACCCTGCAGTACTTTTTTTTCTGTCACTAGATGCCCTCAGCCTGATGGCCAGCATCATTCAATCCACTTGTTC
Organism: Rana temporaria; assembly: GCF_905171775.1. Classification (NCBI taxonomy): domain Eukaryota; kingdom Metazoa; phylum Chordata; class Amphibia; order Anura; family Ranidae; genus Rana; species Rana temporaria. The sequence continues at coordinate 64,347,765 of NC_053489.1, forward strand.
TGAGCCAACGTCATGCTGGACACAACCCAGCCTGTGACTGGACAGTGAAAGGAGAAGCAGAATAATGATGAACTCATCTCTCTGCCCTCTACCCTTATCAGCATGCGTTTTGTCAGCACACACTGCTGTACAGGGACCGAAAGAGGCCGGCACCAGGTACTGATGAGGTACTTACACTACTTGTAATTAAAAATACATTTAATGATGTATTAAATTGATACTAAAGTTTAAATACTTACTTGCTCTGTGTAGTGGTTTTGCACAGAGCAGCGCAGATCCTCCTCTTCTCGGGTCCCTTTGCGGGTGCTTCTGCCCCCCCCCCCATCTGAGTGCCCCTACAGCAAGCAGCTTGCTATGCGGCACCTGAGCCGACGGAGCCACATTGGCTCACTGAATTTGATTAACAGCAGTGAGAGCCAATGGCACCGCGCTGCCATCTCAGACAATGAGGAGGGAGAGTCCCGGGCAACCAAGACCCTCCTGCAACATCACTGGATATAGATGGGTCCCAGGTAAGTATTAGGGGGGCTGTGGGTGCTGCTGTACACAAAAGGTTTTATATCTTATTGCATAAAATGCATGAAGATAAAAAAAATCTGCCTTGACAATCACTTTAGTATTTACAAAGTTGCATCAATGTGTATCTTTCATATCCGCCAAGAGTTCAACTGGCAAGGTAGCTCAGTTGCCTAGTGGTGTCCTGGGTATAGGATCTAGAATTGCGATGATTGTGTAATTGTCTTTTGTTTTTATGCATTTGTTCTGTAATCTGTGTCCTCAATGAACTGGCTCCATAGTCTGAGTGGTAGAGACATTAGAGTATAAGCTCACTGGGGAAGAAACTGGAATGAATTGTGCAGGTACGCCAATGTGCCTGTACGTGCCATTCTGCCGACATATATATACATGCGGTGGTCGGGAAGGGGTTAATAGGCCTTACTGTTCTCTACATCTTTCAATTCCATATTATGCAGGAAAAAAATGTGATGCAATGCTTATCACCTTGCCAATTTAGGGCAAACTAAAGCCTCCTACACACGATTGGACTTCCGTGGATTTTGCTCCGAAGGGCGTTGTCCGTGAACTTGGTATGCATACACACGAACATAGTGACGTAATAGACATACTACGTGGTTTTTCTGCTCTTTACCGCCACCCTTTGGGCAACTTCTGCTATTGTTGTCCCCTGTCAGAACCGGGATCTGCCTTGTTTACATAGGCAGATCCCCGTTCTGCTTCTCTGTACCGCAATCATGGGTGGCCAGCGGACATCGAGTCCGCCAGACCCGTGTGCACTCTCCCTCGGAGTACCCACACTATCACATGCACAGACCGACATACAGGTACGTTAATTTGTGCAGCCGAGCCACCTTGCCGCAGTATATATGCGGAAGGCCATTGGCAAGTGGTTAATATCACTTTAAAGTAGAGCTACATGATAAAATGAGAATCACAATTTTTATGCCTAGAATAAAGATCACGATTCCATCAGTAACATCTTTCACATCGGCTCCAGTGACGCGCCATGGGCGCTTCTTATTGCTCTTAAAGCGCCCGATGTACACCTACGGTGATTTGCACAGCCATGCCAACCTGCTGCAGTATAATGACGGTAGCTGGTCGTCAAGTGGTTACTAAGCCCAGGACCCTGCATTCACTATATGTGGTGAGTACACAGAACATGGAAATGCAATCGTTTTAGTAAATATAAGCAGCTAAATACTTTTTCACATTAGCAGTATATAGCAGTTTTGTGATTTCTATCAGTGTCTGGTAAAAACTTGAAGAAGGAGTATTAACTCTACTCTGACTGATCTATGAGGCTGCAGGACCCCTGACTGGAGAGTGCTGATTGGCCCTGAACTGATCACATCAGCACTCTCCCAGAAAAAAAAAACTCTAGCAATAAACACCAAACTGAGCATGTGCAGAGTGCCTCGAAGGGCTCTGTACTATCAGCAGATGAATTGGGGACTGTGGAAAAAGGGAAGGATCAGAAAAGACAGGATCAAACTGTCTTTTTTACTCAATTCAGAGGATTTCCCCCCTTAGGTTTCACGATGAGTACAACAAGCCTGCGTTACTGCATATAAACAATGATTTTACTGTTGTGGGTTTAATAACACTTTAACTTTCCAAAACTGGAACTGTACTTTAAAAAAAAAAAACCCTACTAAATACTATTTGAATATAAAAATACAATAGATATAAAAATATCACATGACCGAGACATTAGCACCTGGAATTACTCAAATATTTGTATAACATGTCCTTTTGGAAGAGGTATATCACTGAAATCCCATGCTTTCCAACGTATCCTTTATTAAACCATTTGTCCTCAGTTGTGGGTGGATGAAGGTTGACATACCCACCAGCATCTTATATCTCTCAGGGAATATGGTGGGGAGATCCCTGCAACAGTTTTCACCTCTATCTATCCCATGGATTGGTCTGGCAAGACTCGCTGATGTCTTTGGGTGGCATACAGCCTTGTTATGCCCTCAACTTGTTTAACCACTTGCCGACCAGCCGCCGTCATACTGCGGCAAGGTGGCACGATCCCGCCAATTGCCATAGCTGTACACGGGCTCGGGGAACTCGCTTTTGTGAGCGCGCTCCCAGTGAAGGAACCAATCGTCAGGTCCGGCTGACTCAATGTTCGCCGGCCACCTGCGATCATTCCCCACAGTGACAGAACGGGGATCTGCCCGTGTTAACAAGGCGGATCTCCGTTCTGACAGGGGAGATCACACAGATCCTGTCTTTCTGAAATGCAGGAAGATGGATCTGTGCGTTAGAAAGTAAACATTTTCAATTTATTTTTCTAAATTTTCACTCTTTTTTTGTTTATAGCGCAAAAATAAATCCGCAGAGGTGATCAAATACCACCAGAATAAAGTTCTATTTGTGGGAAAAAAAGGACATCAATTTTGTTTGGGTGCAACGTTGCACGACCACACAATTGTCAGTTAAAACAGCGCAGTGCCGTATCACAAAAAATGGCCTGGTCATTAAGGGGGTAAATCCTTCCGGGGCTGAAGTGGTTAAGAATGACACCCCCAAAACATTAATGAGACTGCCAACTATGATGCCATTTTTTGCTGATTGGGTAATATAGTTTTTTGCTCGCTAATTCAAGTTCAAAGTTTGTAGGTTGCTATGATGTAATACTGAGAATCAATTTAAACTTCTTTCCACTTTTAAAAATGTGTTCATGCCAAGAGTATTGATCCCGTCTCTGCAGTATTCTTTTTTGTTTTTCCTAAGTAAACCTTTTACGAGACCTTACAGAGTTACCCTACTCAATTCAGAAATTCAATCCTGCATATCTACTTAGCCAGCAGGAGTTTATTCACTTATCCTATCCTTATTGTAAAAGACGATGTAAAATGAAGATTAAAGGGGAACTAAATTCTCTCAATCAACATTAACCACTTGACCACCAGGCACGTAAACCCACTTAATAACCAGACCAATTTTCAGCTTTCGGTGCTCTCACAATTTGAATGACAATTACTTAGTCATACAACACGGTACCCAAATGAAATTTCCGTCCTTTTTTTCACACAAATAGAGCCATCTTTTGGTGGTATTTAATCACTGTTGGGTTTTTTATTTTTTGCGCTAAAAGAGAAAAAAGACTGAAAATTTTGTATAAAAAAAAAATGAATTTTTCTCTGTTTCGGTTATAAAATTTAGCAAATTTTGTATTTTTTCTTCATTATTTTAATGTGAAAGATGAAGTTACGCCGAGTAAATAGATACCCAACATGTCACCCTTCAAAATTGCACACGCTCGTGGAATGGCGCCAAACTTCGCTACTTAAAAATCCCCATAGGTGACGTTGCAGGGTATTGTGGGGTATTGCAGGGTATTGCAGAGTAGTGTGGGGTATTGCAGAGTAGTGTGGGGTATTGCAGAGTAGTGTGGGGTATTGCAGAGTAGTGTGGGGTATTGCAGAGTATTGTGGGGTATTGTAGAGTATTGCACAGTAGAGTAGTATTAGTTTGGGGCAGGGATGGATGGCTGGATCTGTGACTGCAATTGTCACAGATCCAGCCCACAGCACTTGTGCTGCATCCGCTCTCCCCCCTCTCCTCTCACACTGTACCGTTCGGTACAGAGAGGGGAGGGAGGAACCGGCGTCATCACATGACGCCGGTTTGTTTACAAGTGATCGCTCCGTCATTGGACGGAGCGATCACGTGGTAAACCGCCGCTATCAGCAGCGATTTACCGTGATCCGTGATGCCCCGGGTCCGGGAGCGCGATTCTGGGAGGACGTCCATGGACGTCCTCCCAGAGTTAAGCGACCGCCTTGTAGACGTATATCGTCTATAGGGTGGTGAGTAAGCGGTTAAAGGAGAAGTCCAGCCTGAGCTCGTTTGGCTGTACTTCTCCTATAGATCACAATTCGTTTTGCAGAGCAGGAGAGATGCTGATTGACAGGCAGCAGCTCTCTGCTCGGGTAAATGAGAGAACCGAGCCATCGGCGGTTGATCACTCGGTTCTCAGTGAAGAGGTGGCGGGGGTCCGATGATGCATCCACCGAAGTATGATTATGGGATTAAAAAAATCCCATACTTCTCTTTTAACAATTTGTAATCATTGTGCTACAAGCATTAGTAAATATATAGGAAAGTATATTGCATTTCCATTTTTATAGTTGCCCCCTGGCTTAGGCCAAAATGATATCATGACCAGGCCATTTTGTGCGATAAAGTAATGCGCTACTTTTACTGACAATTGCGCCGTCATGCGATGCTGTACCCAAATAAAATGTATATCCTTTTTTCCCCGCAAATAGAGATTTATTTTGGTGGTATTTGACCACCTCTGCTTTGTGCTATAAACAAAAAAGACCGTAAATTTTGAGGAAAAAAAAAGAAGTTACTGGCCCAGATTCACATACCTCGGCGCATCTTTATGCGGGCGTAGAGTATCGAATATACGCTACGCCGATGCTGCGCAGAGCGGCGAGCACAGTATTCACAAAGGAAATGCTCCCAACGTTGCGCCGGCGTAACGTAAATTTGTAGGCGTAAGCCGGCCTAATTCAAAGTAGGTGGAAGTGGGCGTGATCCATGTAAATGAACCGTGACCCCATGCAAATGATGGGCCGAACGAACAACGCATGCGCCGTCCCGCGGACGCTTCCCAATGCGCATGCTCAGAATCACGTCGGAACGAACGCCTAAGATACATCGAATCACTGCCTACGACGTGAACGTAACCTACGCCCAGCCCTATTCACGTACTACGTAAACAAGCTAAAATACGACAGCTGTTCCCTGGTGCATTGATGCTGCTGACTTACACCTGCTTTATGAGCCATAACTTTACGCCTGACGTACCACTTACGTAAACCGCGTATATTACTGCGACGGGCGCAAGTACGTTCGTGAATCTGCGTATCTCAGTCATTTGCATATTCGAAGCGTAAATCAATGGGAGGGCCCCTTGCGGCTAGCGTAAATATGCGCCCACGATACGACGGCGTAGGAAACTTACGCCAGTCAGATGAAGCCTAATTTCAGGCGTATCTTGCTTTCAAAGTCAGGCACATAGATACGACGGCGCATCTGTGCACTTACAGGGCGTATCTCGAGATACGTCGGCGTAAGTGCTACGTGAATCCGGGCCTTTATATTCTGCTCTAAAACATATCCAATAAAAAAATCGAATTTCTTCATCAATTTAGGCCAATATTTATTCCGCTACATATTTTATGGTAACAAAAATCCCTATAAGTGTATGTTGATTGGTTTGCGCAAAAGCTATAGCGTCTACAAACTATGGAATATGTTTGAATTTTCAGCCTTGTTGTAAGTGTAACTTTTAAGCCTCGTACACACGATCAGTCCATCCGATGAGAACGGTCTAAAGGACCGTTATCATAGGTTAACCGATGAAGCTGACTGATGGTCCGTCGTGCCTACACACCATTGGTTAAAAAAACGATTGTGTCAGAACGCGGTGACATAAAACACAACGACGTGCTGAAAAAAACAAAGTTCAATGCTTCCATGCATGCGTCGACTTGATTCTGAGACTGCGTGGATTTTTAACCGATGGTTGTGCCTACTAACGATCGTTTTTTTCCCATCAGTTAGGAATCCATCGGTTAAATTTAAAGCAAGTTGGCTTTTTTTTAACCTATGGGGCCCACACACGATCGGTTTGGACCGATGAAAACGGTCCATCAGACCGTTGTCTTCTGGTTAACCTATCGTGTGTACGAGGCCTAACACTATGAGGCTTTTTTTTCCTTGTCTACATATAATTTGCACACTATTGGAGTTCCATCTATGTTAAAAAACGAATGTAAGGCTTTTTGGAATTAACAAACCGGAGATATCCAAGCCAGTAATTATTGCAACACAAGCAGGCCCAATGTCCATGGAACTTTGGAAGTAATCCAAAGCTTTGGTCTTTGAATCACCTGGGTCTCTTTAGACCCGTACACACGATCTGACTTTTTGACAACAAACCTCCGACAAACCTGTTTTTTGCAGACAATCCGACCGTGTGTACGCTCCATCGGACAAACATTTTCGCTTTTTCATTGGACAAATGTTCGCTGTGTGAACAGACAAACTTTCCGGCAACAAATGTCCTACATCGGCTAATCTGATTGTGTGTACACAAGTCCATTGGTCTAAAGTCCAAAGATACATGCTCAGAACCAATGCTAAAGATCAGTCAACAATGGCAAAAGTTGCCCAAAGGGTGGCGGCAAAGAGCAGAAAAAACACGTAGTACGTCTATTACGTCACTACGTTCGTGTTTGTTGGCCGTGTGTATGCATACCAGGTTCACGGACAACACCCTTCGAAGCAAAATCCACTAAAAAGTCCATTGGAAGTCCAATCGTGTGTATGAGGCTTTTGAAGTATATGGCTATGAGATAGCCGAGAGAGCAACATCTATACAAGTGGATATATTCATACAGAGCGTTTGATCTCTGTAATATGGATCCACCATGTCTGGTAAGAGGCCAATTTTATTAGATGGAAATCTCAGAACAGGAGATTATTTTAAAAGTAGAATTCATTAGACACTTTGCAACATTCAGCAATAAATTTCAGCACAGGAGATCAGTGCAGCAGACTGTCTGAAAATATTACATTTGAAACGTTGTATCAAAACCATATTTATGGTCACAAACTTTGTGTTTTTGAACTAACAAGTCACATAGGCACCAATTAACCTTTTAAGTAGTTTTTGGATGTGTACTTTTTTTTAATATGTAGTATCATTGTTTATGCACCAGTCATCTTTATTGTATGGCCCATTTTAACTATATTGAGTCGTATTGATTTGTATTAAGTATTATTTTTGTTTATGCACCAGTCACTATATAGCATTTTTTTTATATTGAGACACATTGCTTTATATAGGAATTGCGCACCATTTATATTATTTTCTTTTTTACTCCATTCTTGGTCTTGAGTAGTAGCTGTTCCATGATTTCAGACCAGCGCAGAGATTTTTATATTTAAACACATTTTAAACTATGAGATATATTATATGAAGTAATGATGGTGATCAGCGACTTATAGTGAGGCTGCGATATTGCGGCAGACAAATCAGACACTAAAGCTGGATATACTCTATACCACTTTTGTTGTTCGATTTCCTTTAGGATTTACCTTCAACTAACAAAGGCTTACCTTATTGCACACAATTTCAAAGTGTTCAGGTTTGACCTCATATTATAGAGTTTTAGTAAATCTAAAGGAAACTTTTTTTTTGGGGGGTCCAGTGATATCACTGCTAAAAATATGTGATCAGGGGTAATCAAAAGGGTTAACTGTGTGCCTAGCCAGTGTTTGTGTACTGTGTGGGAGGTGCTTTTACTAGGGGAAGGCATTGATCCAAGTTCCTGCTTTGCAGAGATGCAGGATCAATGCCTTCTCTGCTGACAGAACAGGGATCTGCCTTGTTTACATAGGCAGGTCGCCATTCTGTCTCTGTGCTGAATGATCAGATGCCGGCGGACATCAAGACCGCGGTACTCACAGATCAGCTCCCGTTGTGTATAGTCATAGCAAAAGCTGGGCCGCTGGCGGCACGCATGTGCGACCCAGACCCGGAAGTGCAGGATCACATACTAGGTACGTGATTCTGTGCAGCAAAGCCGCCTTGCTGCAGGATATGTAAATTATAAGGTCGGCAAGCGGTTAAGTGGCAGTAAACTGAAAATTTCCTGTGTACCTCGTCCATCGAGAGACAAAACAGAAATGCCGTGTTAATGCTAGTAGCAGACTGCTGTTAATATGCCATTTCAGATTTTGCCCATAGTTAAACTTTAACATTAAGGACATTTTGCACAGTCTTACCTGTGATTTCATCTCATAGAATGTGGCATCATCTGGATTTAATTGTATCCCTTCATCCCATTTCTTAACAGCCTCCAAGTACCTGAAAACAGGAAAAAGTAATAAAATAAATAAATAACGCATAAATAATAAATAGATAATTAGCATGTCTCTGGTCTGACATGTCTGGCAATTTATGGGAGGAAGGAGACAAGGAAGCGCTGGGACCAGACATATGAGGCCCATGACTTCATACTGTTTGGTTCAATTGAGGAAAAAAAAAAATGAAATAAAATGTGTCTGTTGGGTCAGGAGTTCTGCATGGTAGATGCAAGACATATAGAAAGAACTGTGATTTCCAATTATACGTATAGAAAATAAAACATATACAGTATTCACTATAAAGACCAAGCACCGTAAGGCCGATCTTACACAAATAAAGTATAAATGATATTCATAATTACATATGGTCGAATGCAAATACCCCCCCAACTTGTATTTCACAGGCCATGCTGCCTCTGCCTTCTTAAGGTGCCAACTGATAAAAAACAATGCTCCCAATTTGTCATTAATTGTGCCAGTAAGTACACCCCTAAATTGATTGCAGTATTTGCAGGTAACTGTAGTGACAGTTGATGTCAAAGTGCATGCAGTACATTTGGAAAGATATTACATCAGGGGTGCCCAACCTTTTGAAGAGCGGGGGCCACTTAAGCGACTTGGTAACCGGTCGCGGGCCACAATGAGCAGAGCAGGTGGATGGCAGCCCACTCTACTCTATAGAGCCCGCTCTACTGTATAGAGCCTACTGAATTTTTTTGGTGGATCGGATTGGAGGTAGGCATTTATAAACAGACACAAGTCCATTTACATCTACCACTCCTTAGAGGTGAATGGAGGGTCCGATTGGGTCGGACTGACCGCGTGAAAGAGGCCTAAGGCTGCTTTCACAATGATGTTCTGTGGTTTACCCGCACTGCGGGTTCACCTGTGGCTTTCCTGCAGGTTAGCTGCACTTTACCATAGACTTCTATTATATGCTGTAGGTGTGGTGCATTTTCAGAAAGAACACCAAACTTGCAGGTAATAGAAGTCTATGGCTCAGTGCAGGTAACCCTCAGGTGAACTGCTCTGCACCTGTGGATCAGTTGGAAGCAGCCCAGAAACCACTGCAGAACACATATGCCCATATATATACTGCGATTTTAGTAATAAGCAGGAGGTCGCAGGCCACATCAGAGGGCTCCGCGGGCCACTGGTTGGGCACCCCTGTATTACACCAATTTAACCTACATAGGTGGTGCCAGGAAAGGGTATTTGAGACTAAGAGCACCCCCCAGGGCACCACTCCCAGGTGGCGTTTGACACCACAGGTGCTCTGTCTTCCCAGCTCAAGACCAGACAAGATAGTACCAAATCAGGAGGCACTGGACTCCTTTGGTCCATCAACCGGGGAATTTCTCCCATATCCCACCTTACCCAGTGAGCGCTCTGTTCTGTTCCTCCAGGACAAACCCTCGGAGCCCCCATCAGAAGTGGTATACAAACAGCCATCCTATCCGCAAGGACTGGGAGAACTGTGTAGCGCCCCTACTGGACACTAATCAGAACAGATACTACCCTTAATCTTAGCCAAAAGGCAGAGGAACGGTTACCCGAAACAGGTGTCTCCCATTAGAAGATTAATTCTTGCCTCTCGTTCTGGGGCAACTCTAAAATTTGGGATTTACACACACTTTCTTGCTCTATGATGTCAAACTGTGGCGTTAAACTCTGGTGTCAAATGCCACCTGGGGGTGCTAGCTATTAGAGTCAAAGACCTTTTTTTGGCACCACCCATGTAGGTTAAATTGGTACACTGCATGCACTAGAGTTACCTGCAGATACTGCAATACATTTTTGGATCCTTGGAGATATCTTTTAGCGGAAGTTGCTTTAATTGCCAGTACTTTATTTGGCATCAACTTTTTGTCACCAGTACAAATAGAGGGGTAAATATCCCCAAGGAGGACACAGCAACGGAAACCCGACACAAGATTTAACCTTTCCACACACCATCCAAAAATAAAAATAAAGTTTTTTTGCCTAGAGATACACATAGCAACTCTTAGAGATAAGGCAGAAGGCCCAATAGTTCACTGACGAATAGTTGATTGATTACTGCAAAACTTTCCCAATAGATAGTTTCAGTTAATTTAAAATGTCCAGTGGGATGAAAAAGCTCTGTTTTCCGATTATAAACAGCTTGAAAGTGATGGCTCTAGTTCTTACTGTTCCACATGCAGTTTGTCATTGTACTCTGGAGATTTGTATCACTGATTGTGGCAGAGCGGCCTGAGGCCGTACGTTGGATGCTCAAGGCCTCGGTACAACTAATGTGAAGCAAGCTAATTTGTGGGTACTTAACAAATCTGACAACAAATACACCATCATATCTTACCAAACCACAAGGAGAAGTTACACTGACCAGAGGCAGATTAGCTTTCCAGGAAAAGTAATGTCTAATGCCCCGTACACACGATCGGAATTTCCAATGGCCTTAAATCCGATGGAATTTTTCATCAGAATTCCGTTCAAGCTGTCTTGCATACACACTGTGAGACCAAATTCTGACCGTCCAAAACGTGGTGACATAAAACACTACGACGAGCCGAGAAAAATGACGTTTAATGCTTCCGAGCATGCGTCGACTTGATTCTAAGCATGCGTGGGTTTTTTCTCTGTCGGAGTTGCACACAGACGATAGGAATTTCCTATCGTTTTTTTTCCCATCGGAAAAAAATAAAACCTGTTCCATTTCTAAACTCTGACGGCAAAAAGTCCGATGGGGCCCACACACGATCAGAATTTCCGATGAAAAAAGTCCATCTGACTTTTTTAAATTCTGATCGTGTGTACGTGGCATAACACAGGCAACAGAAGGCAGACTGACAGCTATACACATAAGTTCATTGGTAACTCTGGCCAAACATTTTTTTGAGTTTGGCCATGGTTAGAACCCCTGTCAGGTCTTCATTACTCTCTATGAATCCTTTTGGGAAATTCTCTCCGCACTTTCACACTCCACTTAAAACTTTAGGATTCTTAACTCTAACTACAGAGCAAACTGTCACGCTATTGACTGAATGATCTATAACTGTTAACCAGTCACTCGAATGGCTAGGGGTTAATTTTATTTCATTTTTTAGGATTATATGTCGCTAAAGTGGACTTTCACTCTTGTTTATCACATTTACATATTTTTTTTTTTACAAACAGTTGATGAATGAATTAATCTTCTTGCTATCCAAAGATACACTATATTACCAAAAGTTTTGCAATGTCTGCCTTTACACACACATGAACTTTAATGGCATCCATTTCTCAGTCCATAGGGTTCAATATTGAGTTGGCCCACTCATTGCAGCTATAACGGCTTCAACTCTTCTGGGAAGGCTGTTAACAAGGTTTAGGGGTGTGTCTATGGGAAGGTTTAACCATTCTTCCAGAACTGCATTTGTAAGGTCAGGCACGAGAAGGCCTGGCTCACAGTCTCCACTCTAATTCATCCCAAAGGTGTTCTATCATGTTGAGGTCAGGACAGTCAAGTTCCTCCCCCCCAAACTTGCTAATCCACACTATATTGCCAAAAGTATTAGGCCACCCCTCCAAATCATTTAGTGGAGAAGGGGATTTGGTGTGGGGTTGTTTTTCATGGTTTGGGATTTTCCCCCTAGTTCCAGTGAAGGGCGTCAGCATACAAACACATTTTGGGCAATTTCATGCTCCCAACTTTCCTCCACCCCAAATTTGCTCATCCATACCTTTATGGACCTTGCTTTGTGCACTGGTGCGCAGTCATGTTGGAATAGGAAGGGGCCATCCCCAAACTGTTCCAACAAAGTTGGGGGCATGAAATTGTCCAAAATGTTTTATTTTTCAATATATTTTTATTACATTTCTTAAATACAAAATGTTTTCATTTAATCAAGATTCTATCATATTGTGTATCTGTTCCTACTCATTATACAGAACCTTGATCAATATCCATAAATCACATTACCTTTAAAACAAAATTTCTTACGACATATCCCTACATACATTCTACTGTCTTACATTCCCTTTCATCCTCACACCCATTCATCCCAAAAAAAAAAAACAAAAACAACACCCCATAACCCTTCTTTTGTTCTCCCTTTCCATGTACTCATTTTATACTTCATTTATGTTTCCCCTTCATATTTTTCCTTATTTTCCATTTATAAATATTATTTTATTCTTTTTGAGAGCCGAAATTCATTCTATTTTTGCCATAATTCTGGCATTTGATTATTTATGTGTCCTTCTTCTCTTATCTGTCATTCCATATATTGTATTTCGTTCATTTCACATATCCATTCTGCTATTTTTGGCCTTTTACTTTCTCTCCATTTGCGAGCTATTATTGTTCTAGCTGCTGATGTTATATGATGAAAAAAAATCCTTCTTAATACTCTTTATTGAAAATGTTTTGGAATTCTGACACCTTAAGAATTTCCATCACTGGAACTAAGGGGCCAAGCCCAACCTCTGAAAAACAACCCCACACCAAAATCCCCCCTCCACCAAATGATTTGGACCAGTATACAATGCAAGGTTCATAAAGGCATGGGTGCTTTTGTAATATACTTTTGGTAAAAAAAAAGAAATTATATATATATAAAAAAGAAAAATAAATCTTCTCCTTACACCATGTGCTAGTAGTTTTATTTGTCGCAGTAGCGTTGCATTAATGTGAAGGGGCACTTGAAAATAAAGTGATTTCCATCATCGTGCAACTGAAGTCACATCTGAAATTGCACTAGTGTGAACGGGGCCTTATATAGACCTCTTATGATTTGGAGGTCTCTAAGGAGGCGAGTGCATAATACACTCGCATGTGGTGTTTTTTGGGGTAAGGATGAGGTTCTTTTTGGTGAGGCTTGGGTTAAAGGACTTTATAGGAAAAGTAGTCATCCATTAAACTCATGTTTAAAAAAATGCCTTCATTTTAGGGGACATTTACAAAGCAGAGGTATGGCCCTAATGCAGGCATAATGCTGCTTAAAAAAAAAGAAGAAGAAAAAAGCGATTTGTTTTACAAAAAAACTTAGCATTTCACTTACCGTATTTATTCGTGTATAACGCGCAAAATTTTATACCCAAAAAAAATTCCAAAGTTTGGGTGCGCGTTATACACGAGGACTCCGTGGCGGCGGGAGTGGGCGTTCCTGACATGTCTGTGATTGACGTTTTGCCCAAAAACGAGCTCCCCCCCGTCGCGTAAGCCGCGTCACGATTGGCGAAAGGAGCCGAACGGCGATGCGCATGCGCAGTATAGCGCCGACTCGCCGTTCGGCTCCTTTCGCCAACCGTGACGCGGCTTACGCGATGGGGGGGAGCTCGTTTTGGGCAAAACGTCAATCACAGACGTGTTAGGAACGCCCACTCCCGCGGGACTCGCAACCCGGATGCACGGGTGAATATGCTGTACAAAGGTACCGGTATGTACAGCATCAAAAAAATAATAATGGCCTTAATCGGATTGTAATGTGGGGGGCAGTGTAATAAAAAAAAGTCGTTTTTAGGGTGAACCAGGTATGTACAGCATCAAAAAAATAATAATAGCCTTAATCGGATTGTAATGTGGGGGGGCAGTGTAATAAAAATTAACTCGAGAAGAATGGGAACAACTCTTTGGTGTATCTGATGATGAATCTGACTTTGAAGCATTTTAAATAAATATTGTTACCAGTAATTTTATTTCAGTATTGTGTTTATACCAGTTTATACCAGTTTACATTGTCAATAAATGATTTTTGGCAATTTTAATGATTTTATACCGATTTTTAATCGAAAATTAGGGGTGCGTGTTATACACGGGTGCGCGTTATACTCGAATAAATACGGTACTTTCTGATTCTGATCATCCATCAGAATGTGTTTTAGTTCACTAAAATATTTTGAGGTAGGATCTCTTTCCAAGATCTCATAATTGTCCTCATTAGTAACAATGTCATATCACATTAGTAGGTAGAAGCTTCTGCACATAATGACAATATTACCTCTCTTGTCCGCTGCTTTTATAGTTAACTCATTATTCTTTCTCAAATCCTCCAAGGCCTGCCAGTCAGGATAAGTGAGGTTAAAGAAATTATTTCTATATGTCTTTTCCCATAGGGCATTCAGATCTCGTTCCACCAGCTTTACAAAAAGTTGTATCTGGCTGCCCTGAGGAAATAGTAGAGTATAGTTGGATTTTGGTCTAAATGTTGTAAAGGGACCTTCAATCTCCACACTCCCCCCTCACTCTCCTCCTACAAGGATTCCAAAAGTCTTAACATTTCTATGTCCTGATGTTGATGGCTGTAACGATGGAGTGGGCTTATCCTTATACAGTATTCTTTTCTGAGGGCGAGTTTTCTAACAAACAGGTTTATATCCTTCACCCACAAAGTCTTGAGTGAGAATAAAGGACAAACCTTTTTTGAGGACTGCATATTAAGGCTTACCTGTAGCTACCCTGGATATCTCCTAAAACTTCACGGTCTAGGAGATATCCCCTTGTATCTGCATGTGCCAAAGTGATCGGCACATGCGCACTGAAGAAATGGCACGTCGTGCCATTGCTTCAGTTAGATGTGGTGTTACCAGCGGCTCCCGTGCTCATGTGCGCGAGTGATGTCATTGCGGCTCCGGCCAATCACAGCGCCAGAGCACTATACCCGGAAGTAAGCTCCGGGAGAGATGTTGTCGGCCGGAGGGGGGGGGGGTCGAGGATAGCGGCTGCGGTGGCTTTGATCTAAGGTAAGTAATACATAATGATAGCATACTAGCTCATTATGCCTTTGACTTGCAGGTTTTTTTTTTCTAAGGGTTTACATCCACTTTAATTTCCCTCTTCCCCATCACCTCTACTAGCACATCCATGTTCCCTTCTGGACTCTCCAGTGTAACTCTGTCTCTCTCCTAGCTTATCTGCATTTAGAGCTATCTGACTCTCTAGATCTTACATAGTCTTCCTCAACTTCTGTGAGGTAGCCTGTACCTTTTGGTCTTCGAGACCAACTACAGCAAAGTCATGGGAGTCCTGAATACATTTTTTATGTTTTTTAGCCTTGATGGTTTCCTATGGTTGATCCCAGGCTGTCTGCATCCATAGACATAGATAGCTTGGTCGCCCCCTGCTCTCTTGTCATAGGATATGAAGATATGAATGACAGCAGCACTTTAACACGGTTGTAAATCCTTACATATACCCAGTGACGTGTCTGGCCTCAGGTCATACAGAGATGAGACAAATCCTCCTACATTGTTCCTGTTCATCTGCAGTCTTCTCTACAGCTATTCAAAGTGTAGAATAGATACAGCTTGTTTGAGCTATCAGAAAGCAAGAATTGGGCAGCTGAAATTACACTCTGCAGATCTCAGTGAGGAGGGCTGAGAGTTGATGTGAGAGAAGGGGCACACCTCCCTTCACACAACACACAGTAACATAGCTGAGGCTGTCAATCACAGGCTGTGTGCTAGAGCTCCCTCCCCTGTCACCTTCTTACCTCTTGGTGTCAGGAAATCTTGTCAGAAATGACTCATGTTGATAGAGTAAGAAGGCAGCAGGGAGAAATGAACCTTAGGGATCAGGATTGAGACAAGTGCACACTATAGAGGGATATGCTTTGTTCGTATTTCATTGGCAGAGATTTACAACCACTTTAAATGACCATTTTGTGCAACAAAACGAAAACAAAAAATTAAAATAAACAAACAATCACATTTTTGTGAGCTAATTTTTAGGAGAATCGAAACCAGGGCAAGCGCAACCAAAACGCAAACTGTGTAGTCACTAGCATGTATGTCCTATAACACCGGTAAAGGTTGCAGTGTTATTCCTCTGGAATAGCCCACTAGTGCCCCGTACACACGATCGGTTTTCCTGTTACAAAAAGTCAGATGAGAGCTTTTGGTCGGGAATCCTGACCGTGTGTATGCTCCATCGGACTTTTTCCAACAGTAAAACTGCTGGAAAAAGATAGAGAGCAGGATCTCTTTTTTCCCGTCAGGAAAATTTTTGGGGGAATTTCCGATCGTGTGTACAAATCCCAACGCGCAAAATTCTAACGCATGCTCAGAAGCATAGAACTTAATTTTCTCGGGTCGTCGTAGTCTTTTACGTCACCGCGTTCTTGGCAGTCAAAAGTTCACCAAACTTTTGTGTGACCATGTGTATGCAAGGCAGGCTGGAGAGGAATTCCGTCGGTAAAAACATCCGTTGGGAAAACCTCTCGCGTGTACGGAGCATAACTCAACTATCCAGCTCAACTCTCATGCATTTTAGCACCACAATACACAGATGATCCTATCTATTACAAGAATCTTTGAGGCATCTTGATTTTTTGCTTGGATGCAGTGATTGCTGGACAGGTTTCACCTGGTGCCAGGGCTAACATATGCAGTTAAAATGTTTTGCTTTATATAAAAGTAAACTCCATAGACATGCTGATTAAGGTTAAGTGGCTCCTGTCTAAATTGACCCCAGTATGTGAATGTATAAATGTGCAATAGGGACCTTAGATTGTAAGCTCCTTGAGGGCAGAGACCGATGTGAATGTATGCTATATATGTAAAGCACTGCATAAAATTGATGGCGCTATATAAAGGACCTGTAATAAATAAAAATAAATAAAGTTGTTTTATATAACAGTCTACCTTAAGTTAAGGTTATAATTTTGGCTGGGCTGCCAACAAATGAAAACCCGTGAAAAAACTGGTATAAATAGGATCATCTGTGTATTGTGGTGCTAAAATGCATGAGCGTTGAGCTGGATAGTTGAGTTATGCTCCGTACACGCGAGAGGTTTTCCCAACGGATGTTTTTTCCGACGGAATTCCTCTCCAGCCTGCCTTGCATACACATGGTCACACAAAAGTTCGGTGAACTTTTGACTGCCAAGAACGCGGTGACGTAAAAGACTACGACGACCCGAGAAAATTAAGTTCTATGCTTCTGAGCATGCGTTGGAATTTTGCACGTTGGGATTTGTACACACGATTGGAAATTCCCCCAAAAATGTTCCTGACGGGAAAAAAGAGATCCTGCTCTCTATCTTTTTCCAGCAGTTTTACTGTTGGAAAAAGTCCGATGGAGCATACACATGGTCAGGATTCCCGACCAAAAGCTCTCATCTGACTTTTTGTAACAGGAAAACCGATCGTGTGTACGGGGCACTAGTGGGCTATTCCAGAGGAATAACACTGCAACCTTTACCGGTGTTATAGGACATACATGCTAGTGACTACACAGTTTGCGGTTTGGTTGCGCTTGCCCTGGTTTCGATTCTCCTAAAAATTAGCTCACAAAAATGTGATTGTTTGTTTATTTTAATTTTTTGTTTTCGTTTTGTTGCACAAAATGGTAATTTAAAGTGGTTGTAAATCTCTGCCAATGAAATACGAACAAAGCATATCCCTCTATAGTGTGCACTTGTCTCAATCCTGATCCCTAAGGTTCATTTCTCCCTGCTGCCTTCTTACTCTATCAACATGAGTCATTTCTGACAAGAAAAGTTCGATGTGAGCTTTTGGTCGGAAATTCTGACCATGTGTATGCTCCATCTGACTTTTTCTGTCGGAATTTCCGACAGCAAAAATTTGAGAGCTGGTTCTCAATTTTTCCGACAAGAAAAGTTCTTGTCGGATATTCTGATCGTCTGGATGCAATTTAGACGCACAAAAAAAACACATATGCTTGGAATCATTGAACTTAATTTTTCTCGGCTCGTTGTAGTGTTGTACGTCACCACGTTCTTGACGGTTGGAATTTGTGTGACCGTGTGTATGCAACACAAGTTTGAGCCAACATTCCGTTGGAAAAAAAATCCACGGTTTTCCTGTCAGAATTTCCGATTGTGTGTACGCGGCATTACAGGTTCCAACATTAGAAAATGCCAGGGCTTTTTTTCAGGGGGAACTCAGTTCCACCACCTTTGGCTCAGACCCTTTGGTGCCTGCTCACCACAATCACTTGTAAACACAGAAGTCTGGTTTCTGTGTTTACAAGTGACAGTTTTGTAACCCCCCTGAACTCTGTACTATGTATGTAATGCATTTCTGGTATTTAATGCCCCTTTAAGACCCTTCTACTGTTTGTGAAATCTGAACGGGTTGTGGTTGAGTTCCTGCACCTATTTTCGGGGGGAAAAAAAGCTCTGGAAAATGCTATAAAATGCCAATTTTAGTCATTGGCCTGACAGAAATTTGAGCAATGGGAGAAAATTTGTAAAGACATCTTAACCGCTTAACGCCCGCCGCATGTATATGTACGTCCACAGAATGGCACGTACAGGCATATGGGCGTACATGTACGTCCCTGCCTACATGCGGCGGGCGTCTTACCTTCGGGAGCGATCCGTGATGAGGGGGCGGCTGTTCGTTTTAGTCGGCCCCCTCGTGATCGCTCCCAGCCAATACGGCAACCCCCCGCCGTGTGACTTCCTCTGCCTGTGTAATGTAAACACTGGCAGAGGAAGTGATGTCAGCTCTCCTCTCGGCGGTATTTTCAATCCGACAAGAGGAGAGAAGACATCACAGTAAGTGGCACCAACACTACACTGACACCACACACATAGGCACACTTAACCCCTTCCGATCAACCCCCCCCCCCCACCCCCCTGTCACAGTGTCACTGATTGCAGTGATCATATATTTACTGATCACTGCATTTAGTGTCAGTGTGACAGTTAGTGCGACAGGCAGTTAGTGTTAGGTCCAGGGTAGCCCCGTACCCCCCCTAATAAAGGTTTAACCCCTTGATCACCGCCCTATTTAACCCTTTCACCCCCTATTGCCAGTGTCACTAAGCAAACGGTTTTCTGATCGCTGTATTAGTGTCACTGTTGCCGCTAGGTAGCTAATTTTTTTTTTATATTGCGATTTTTTTTTACTAAAGACATGTGGCTGAATTCATTTTGGCCTAAATTTTTGACTAAAATTTAGTTTATTCGATTTTTCTTATAACAAAAAGTAAGAAATATTGTTTTTTTTTTTCAAAAATGTCGCTCTATTTTTGTTTATAGCGCAAAAAATAAAAATCGCAGAGGCAATCAAATACCATCAAAAGAAAGCTCTATTTGTGGGAAGAAAAGGATGCAAATTTTGTTTGGGAGCCACGTCGCACGACCGCGCAATTGTCTGTTAAAGCAACGCAGTGCCGAATTGTAAAAATGCCTTTGGGCATTTAGCAGCATATTGGTCCGGGGCTGAAAGTGGAGTTCCACCCATTTTTTTATGTGCGTCTGTGCTGCATGCCCTAATCTCATAGTGTTCAGAATGGACAATTTTTTTTTATTTTGTTGCTTGTAAATACCTTTATTTTGTAGTCCTTCATTACTTCCTCCTCCTTATTAGCCTAGGCTATTAAGTCACAAGGCTATTTGCAAGGGTTTCTGGGATAGGCATCATGTTTCCCAGTAGTCCTTGCAAACCTGACTGAAACCTATTACATTGCTTGTGCAGCACTAAGCATGTGCGAGATATGCAAAGCTGAAATCCAGGAAGTCATACAGTCTGGCTTCATGATGCCCACACTTAAGATGGCCACGGTCTATTTCTAGATTATAAACTATCTAAATGCTGTAACAACCTAACAAGACGGACCTTAGTTTACAGTCTAACTTTACTAGAATACATTAAGCTTGTGTATTACAGGGGTATTTATATTTAAAAAGTGAAATTGTGGGTGGAACTCCCCTTTAAGTGGTTAAATAAATAAAAAAATCGTAGAAAATTCATTTTTTTCCCACAAGAGTTATCTGGAAAGACGACATCGTTTTAAGATATATATCTTTGATTTAAGGATGGTTTAATGCCGACTTATCTTTTCCAGAAACACTTTCACATATCTCTCTGCATGCATCAAGAACTCTCATATGTTACGTCTTGCCCTAGAATGAGCAAAGCTCTAGGACTTACGTAAATCCACAATATAGCTACTAGAAAAACAAACCCTTCAGTAAGATATATTGTACCAGAGTACGTGGTCTGATGTTATTTTACTTTAAAGGGTCACTAAAGGAAATTTTTTTTTTTGCTGAAATGACTGTTTACAGGGCATAGAGACATAATAGTTAACTGATTCCTTTTAAAAATGATTAAAAATAGATAAAAAAAACAATCATATAATGTGCCTGCAGTGTAGTTTCGTTTTTGCTGTTGTTTCCTGGTTCTCTGATGTACAGAGAGCCACTAGAGGGCAGTCAGCCAATAGAGAGCAGTGATACTTTGTCTAAAACTCCTCAGCACCAATCCAGTTTAGTTTTACACACAGCTCCTTGATTAGTGACCACCGTGAGAAATCTCCCAGTACTGTGGTCATCAGGAAACAGGCAACCAGGAAGTGTCCAGAACAGAGAGGATTTACAGCAACATGAAAGCAAAAACGAACAATGAGGACATGAAACCAGGACTGCAGTAAGGTAAAGGAAGCTATTTAGCTAAAAAAAAAAATTCCTTTAGTGACCCTTTAAGTACATTATTTGATGCGTGTTTAGGAATAGGGTGTGATGTACATTTTACGGTTAAGTTTGACGTAGATCTTGAGAATAAAGCAGACCCTTTTCTCAGGTCACTAGAATGAAAGAAAAAATAAAGCTATAAAGCCAGAGAGTGTCACTAAACCCACATCATAAAAAATCCATCAATAAATGATGCATTACATTCTGTTCATACGCAATCATGATGAGATTGAATTTTCTGTATTCCGCAAAAAACTGCTTGATCCTGCTGTTCTCTATCTCCCCATTCTGTCCAAGCCCCCAATTCAGCCACAGATTTTGCATAACTGTGTTGGCAACTTTGCGCATGCTCAGTTTTCAATTAGTTTCTATGCTGAGCTATTCCGCCCTACCACATCTGAGCAGTCCATGTGACTATAGAGTCACACATGTGGGCATATACACAGTGGTAAATGACAGCCCACTCCCTCGCTCCTTCTCCATGCCTGCTAACCAGCTAAAATGGGGGTGGGCTATTACATGTAGATTGATGGAGGTTTCACCTCCCTGTTATTCTAAGGCCTCGTACACATGATAGGTTAACCAGAGGACTACGGTCTGATGGACCATTTTCATCGGTCAAAACCGATCGTGTGTGGGCCCCATAGGTTATTTAACCATCGGTTAAAAAAAAAGCCAACTTGCTTTTAAAATCCACGCATGCTCAGAATCAAGTCGATTTTTTTCAGCACGTCGTTGTGTTTTACGTCACCGCGTTCTGACACGATCGGTTATTTAACCGATGGTGTTTAGGCACGACGGACCATCAGTCAGCTTCATTGGTTAACCTATGACAACTGTCCTTCAGACCGTTCTCATCGGATGGACTGATCGTGTGTACGAGGATTTAGACACAGGCTGGAGGGGCATGTGGCTGGCAGAAATCCACCCACACCATGTTATTGTCAAAAAATAATAAAGATTTGATTTCAAATATATATTTGTATGATCATTTAAAACAGTTAAGTGATATTATTATTATTATTTTTTACTCTGCAAACTTTGTTACTCTGTCTCTACTTTTTTTTTTTTAACATGTGACCAGCAGCAGAGGACTAGAAGCTCCTCCTGCTTATGTTTACTGCAGACAGGCTGGGAAAGAGCTGGGTCATGTGAAAAATACTTACCGTATTTATCGCGGTATAACGCGCTCCCACGTATACCGCGCACCCCCAAAGTGACCCCCAAACCTGTGGAAAAAAAGTTATTTTTGTACTTACAGTTTTGGTGTCTTGCGCGGCGTCCATCGGCGGCCTCGTCGGGTCCGGCGTCCTTCTGCGGCTTCGGGTGTCCTCTTCGGCGGGTCCGGCGTCCTTCTGCGTCGTCGGGTGTCCTTCTGCGGCGTCGGGTGTTCTTCTGCGGCGGGTCCGGTGTCCTCTTCGGCGGGTCTGGTGTCCTCTTCGGCGGGTCCGGCGTCCTCGCGGCGTCCTCCCCGCTCGTTTCCCGCGCCGAGTTTTGAATACTGCGCCAGCATATGCCGAGCGAAGTACACTCGGGCAGGCTCGGGCAGGCTCGGCAACTGTCGCGCTCACGTCCTGTACGTCCAGGACGTGACCGCGGAAGAAGCCGAGACTGGCCGAGCCTGCCCGAGTGTACTGCGCTCGGTATATGCCGGCGCAGTATTCAAAACTCGGCGCGGGAAGCGGGTATCGGCGTATATCGCACACCCACGATTTTGCCCTGATTTTCAGGGCAAAAAAGTGCGCGATATACGCCGATAAATACGGTAGATTTTTTTTTTTATTATTAAAATAATTACAGTGCCATCATCCATATACAAAAATAGAAGGGGCAATGTAAATTAAACAGTGTGTGTTTAGTATCACTTTAATTAAACCGGTTTGTCCTACAATGTAATTAAAGTGACAGCCTGAATGCAGCACATTATATTTACAAGAGTACCAGATTCCCTGATCCCAAGGAGCTCTAATTAAGCAAACCTGGACTTTTCTTAACAAATTCTAGGGATGGCCTGCAGCCTCCCATGGCTATCTACCATTTCTTTATTGTAATGATCAGGGGTGTTTATATTTTTATAGTTCATGGGGCACGGTTTATTTGCAAACTTTCATTAGAATCCACTCCCTGATTATTGTGTGTGTATTAATTTTATATATATATATATATATATATATATATATATATATATATATATATATATATATATATATATATATATATATATATATATATATATATCAGTGGCGGCTGGTGCTCAAAATTTTTGGGGGGGCGCAAACGAAAAAAAAAAAATTGCAGCCTCACTGTGCCCATCACATGCAGCCACTGTGCCATCAAACGCAGCCACTTTTCCTATAAATTGTCACCACTGTGCCATGCCATCAAACAGCAACTGTGCCATCAATTGTCACCACTGTGCCATGCCATCAAACGCAGCCACTGTGCCATCAATTGTCACCACTGTGCCATGCCATCAAACGCAGCCACTGTGCCATCAATTGTCACCACTGTGCCATGCCATCAAATGCAGTCACTATGCCATCAATTGTCACCACTGTGCCATGCCATCAAACAGCAACTGTGCCATCAATTGTCACCACTGTGCCATGCCATCAAACGCAGCCACTGTGCCATCAATTGTCACCACTGTGCCATGCCATCAAACGCAACCACTGTGCCATCAATTGTCACCACTGTGCCATGCCATCAAACGCAGCCACTGTGCCATCAATTGTCACCACTGTGCCATGCAACACAGCAACTGTGCCATCAATTGTCACCACTCTGCCATGCCATCAAACGCAGTCACTGTGCCATCAATTGTCACCACTGTGCCATGCCATCAAATGCAGCCACTGTGCCCCTCAACTGTTGCCACTGTGCCAATTGTCACCACTGTGCCCCATGATGCCAATGTGCCCATTGTCACCACTGTGCCCCATGATGCCACTGTGCCCATTGTCACCACTGTGCCCCATGATGCCACTATGCCCATTGTCACCTCTGTGCCCTTTGTCACCACTGTGCCCCATGATGTCACTGTGCCAATTGTCACCACTGTGCCCCATGATGCCACTGTGCCCATTGTCACCACTGTGCCCCATGATGCCACTGTGCCCATTGTCACCACTGTGCCCCATGATGCCACTGTGCCCATTGTCACCACTGTGCCCCATGATGCCACTGTGCCCATTGTCACCACTGTGCCCCATGATGCCACTGTGCCCCATGATGTCACTGTGCCCTTTGTCACCACTGTGCCCCATGATGTCACTGTGCCCCTTTCCCTGTAAAAAAGCACTTACCTGAGGATTCCATGTGCTCCCTCGATTTCTTCTGCCGCTGTGGTGAAGCTTCAGCCAATCAGGTTCCTGATAACCAGAATCCGGGAACCTGATTGGCTGAAACAGCCGTTTGTCTTATACAATGAGCGCAGATTGCCTGCGCTCAGAGTATAGACAGCTGAGAGCCGGAGAAAAGCCTATCAGAGCCGCTGGCTTTGATAGGCAGTTCCCCTCAGCCAACCAGCTGCCGATATTCGGGTAACCGGCGTCCCGCATCCGGTTATCTGAATAGACCAGGCAGCGCTGGCAACCAGCAATAACATACATTTGTGCATTTATGCACGAATGTGTGTTATTTGCGAGAGGGGGTGGCACTGCAGCGCCCTCTATAGACGGCCGCCAGAACTGCGGCTAAAATGTCAAAATGACATTTTAGCCGAATAAAAGTTCTTAAAGGGCCCGTTTTTTTATTTTTTGTGACTGTGGGAGGGGGGGCGGCGCCCGTGCGTCCCTATGGACCGGCCGCCACTGATATATATATATATATATGAGAGAAAGAGAGATGTACATACAGTGGAACCTTGGATTACGAGTATAATCCGTTCCAGGAGAACGCTCATAATCCAAAGTACTCCCATATCGAAGCGAGTTTCCCCATAGAAGTCAATGGAAACGAAAATAATTTGTTCCGCATTGACTTCAATGGCATGCAAAGCCGCATGTGGCCAGAGGTGGGGGGGGGAGGCACCGGAGAGCCTCGAAAACACCCGGAAAGGCCCGAGGACAGCTTGGCTGAACTCGGGAAACCTCTCTTGGAAAGGCTCGGGAACTGAGTATTTCCAAGGTTTTCCGAACGGCTCCCATCACCTCCGCTCTGCTCCGGTGCCCACCCACATCAGCTCAAACGCGGTACTGCACACACTTTGGATAGAATCCTGCTTGTTTTGCAAGACAACACTCGCAAATGGGGTCAGGATTTAAAAAAACGAAGGTGCTCGTATTGTGAAACGCTTGTTAACCGCGTTACTCACAATCCGAGGTTCTGGCTGGCAGGCTTGTGAATGGAGAATATGCGATATGTGTCACCTAGGTTTCGTACCTACACATGGTAAGGGGCTCCAGGGTTTATCACTGATACACAGGGAATAAACTTTTTTCTCAGAATCGTAATAAAGTGATTGTAAAGTCTTTTTTAAAAATAAATAAAAGCAAAAAAATAACAAATATGTTATCTTGGTTGGTTCTAGTTAGTTTTGCACAGAGCAGCCCGGATCCTCCTCTTCTCGAGCCCCTTTTTGCTGCTCCTGGACCCTCCCTTCTATCCAATGCCCCCACAGTCAGCAGATTCCTATGGGGGCACTGGAGCCGAGTCACAGCTCCATGTGTCCATTCAGACACAGAGCCCTGCCTCCTCTCTCCGTTGATTGGCTGACTGACTTTGATTGACAGCAGTTGGAGCCAATGGCACCGCCGTTGTGTCTCAGCCAATCAGGAGGAGTGTCCCCAACGGCTTAGACATTTGTAGACATCGCTGGGGAGAGAAGGAGCTCAGGTAAGTAATTAGGGGGTGCTGGGGAAACTGTTACACACAAAAGGTTTTTTATCTTAATTCATAGAATGCATTAAGATAAAAAAAAAAACTTCTGCCTCTACAACTCATTTAAGTCCCGTTCTGGGTCCTGGAACCCAGAGCTTTTCTAGAGGCTTGAGTGGGATAAAGCCTCCATTCATAAGTCCACATATTACCTGGTAGCCAGACCTCCTTTTTAGTTTCAGGTGTCCACAGGTCTTTCTATATTATTATTTTCAGGGCTCACTTCCTCTGCTCTGGGAGGTTGCTGCTGAGTAAAAACGCTGACTTCTGAAATAACACTACAAGGCACATATGCTGCCTGTTTGTTTTGGGGAACCCATTAGAGAACACCCTATTAGTTAGGAATTAAACTAGTCGAGTTTTTTGCAAGGACTAGCAGATGTTTTGTTTATTTTGTGACATGGACTTACTTTACAAAGCCCACTTGCTTTAACCACTTCCCGCCCGGCCTATGGCCGATTTACGTCCGGGAAGTGGTTCTGAAATCCCGACAGGACGTCCATGGACGTCCTGCATTGAAAAAAAAAAAGTCTTAAAAAAAAAAAGCTTTTAAAAAAACAATGTCCATCAGTGCCACCCCAAGTGTCCATCAGTGCCACCCCACAGTGTCCATCAGTGCCACCCCACAGTGCCCATCCATGCCCAGTGCCCACCTATTAGTGCCCATCTGTGCCACCCATAAGTATCCATCAGTGCCACCCATAAGTGCCCATCTGTGCCGCCCATGAGTGCCCATCAGTGCCGCCTATGTGTGCCCATCAGTGCTGCCTATGTGTGCCCATCAGTGCCGCCTATGTGTGCCCATCAGTGCCGCCTATGTGCGCCCATCAGTGCCGCATACCAGCGCCGCCAATCAGTGCCACCTCATCTGTGCCCGTCAGTACTACCTCATCGATGTCCATCAGTGCCATCTCATTGGTGCCCATCAGTGCAGCCATATCAGTGCCCGTAATTGAAAGAGAAAACGAACTTATTTACAAAAAAATTAACAGAAAAAAATAAAAACGTATTTTTTTTTTCAAAATTTTCAGTCTTTTTTTAGTTGTTGCGCAAAAAAAAAAAAATCGCAGAGGTGATCAAATACCACCAAAAGAAAGCTCTATTTGTGGGGAAAAAAGGACGGCAATTTTGTTTGGGAGACACGTCGCACAACCGCGCACTTGCCATTCAAAGTGCGACAGTGCTGAAAGCTGAAAATTGGCTTGGGCGGGAAGGTGCGTAAGTGCCTGGTATGGAAGTGGTTAAAGTTGTGTTTCTTTGCTGCCTTCCTTGAAAAAACAGTGCAGGACAAACCCATTTGGAGTGGTTCAGGGTGTCCCTATCTTGTGTATGGTTTACCGCTGACACATCCAGCTGAGCCTACTCCCCTTAGGCCGCGTACACACGGTCGGACAAAACCGATGAGAATGGACCGAGGTTCAGTTTCATCGGTCCAAACCGACCGTGTGTATAGCCCATTGGTCTGTTGTCCTTCGGTCCAAAATTTTAAAACATGCTTTGAAATCGAACCGATGGCCCGCTGCCCGGTACAGAAAGCATTGGTTCAAAACCTGCGCATGCTCAGAATCAAGTCGACGCATACTTGGAAGCATTGAGCTTAGTTTTATTCAGCACGTCGTAGGTTTGACGTCACCGCGTTCTGACCCGATCGGTTTTTGGAACGATGGTGTGTACAGACATCAGACCATCAGGCCACTTCAGCGGTGAACCGATGGAAATGGCCCGTCGGACCATTCTCATCGGTTTGGAACGACCGTGTGTACGCGGCCTAACGATCAGAGGCGGCTCTCTAATTAGGCAAATTAGGCGGTCGCCTTAGGCCTCGCCCCCACAGGGGCCTCGTGGCCGCCTAATTTGGCGAAAGAATTGGTTAGAGAAAATTCTATAAACGGTGAATTCATAGTTCATAGAATTTAAAACTCTTAAAATATGCAATTTATACAGTTAATTTCTATCGCTTGAATTATTTTTCCCATTATGGATATGAGTAGGGCCTCCATGTCTCAGATTTGCCGAAGGCCTCACAAAGCAAAGAGCCGCCTCTGCTTACGATATATAAATATATTTTTAAGGCAGGTGTGAAAAAAGCTGTAAATTAAGAATGCTTTTAGAAATAGAAGTGTTAATAGCTTATTTTTTTAGCAATTAACAAACTGGAAAGTAAATGAACAGAAGAGAAATCCAAATCAAATCAATATTTAGTGTGACCTCCATTTGGCTTCTATATTTTTTTCTTGGAACACACAGTACTTGTACACAGTTTGTGAAGGAAATTGGCAGGTAGGTTGTTCCAAACATCTTTGAGAACTAACCACAGATCTTCTGTAAATGTAGGCTGTCTCTAATCCTTCTGTCTTTTCATGTAATCTCAGATGGACTCGATAATGTTGAGATCAGGACTCTGAGGGCCAAACCATCAAGTCCAGGACTCCTACTTTACATGTAAAGTGGATGTAAATGCTCACATATAACCAGTGAAGTGAACAGCCTCAGATGACATGCAGGGAGGAAACAAATCTCCCTACAGTTTTACATGTATATCTGCTGTCTTCAGTTTTATATATTCTTTAGAAATTGCACATTGTGTTAGAGATGTTCTCTTCCTGTTCAGCACTGGGAATGGATTCTTGGCATTCAGCCAAGACAGCTGATTGGAGGAAAGGCACACACCTCCACTCCACATAGGCAAAGGAAGGAAGAAACATGCAGAGCTGTGCTGTGTCAAGACAAGCTCTCTGCTAATCTATTTATAGCAACCTCCCTTGACAGAAATTTCCGGTTGGTTTTATCTTGGTTGTCGGAGAACTTGTCAGAAGTTATCATGCTGATAACAGAGCAACGAAACAGCAGAAAGACACGGGACTGTGGAGAGAGATAAGAGAACACTACAGATATATGTGCTTAGGTCAAATTTTATGAATCAGGTTTAAATCCACTTTAAGATAGTTCTTAATGAATGAATGAATGAATGAAAAACGTATAAAGCGCGGCGCATGCGAACTGAATCGCTTCTGGGCGCTAATGACATTGGCTGTATGTTTGGGGTCATTGTCCTGCTGAAGAATAAATTTGGGGCCAATCTCCTTGATGGTATGGCATGATGGATAAGTATCTGCCTGTATTTCTCAGCATTGAGGACACCATTTAGCCGGACCAACTCCAACTACAACTCCATTTACAGAAATGCAACCCCAAACTCGCAAGGATTTGCATTTCCTTTTGGCCTTGCAACCTGGCCAGGAAGAGTGATAAGTGGAGATTCCTGGACACCCTTCTCTACTAGGCTTTCCATTTGGTAAAGAAGGAAGCAATTCCTATTTAGAGTTTGGGAAAGAGCTCCTGTATGTGAGAGCATGTGTCTATGAAGTTGTACTTACGGGCCCCTCGCCGTCATTTTACGTCAGTACTGTGTAGAGGGATATCATTGTTATGGCAGCAGCTAGCTACCATAACACCAGTATCCTCTTCTTAAGAGGTGGTCCTCTTCAAGATAAAAGTGGTCTCTGTGGCGGATTTGCCGCAAGATCACTTTTATAGGCGGAGGGAGAGGGACGTCAAAACGTCACTTCCATCCAAAGCTCTTAAAGGGACATTTTTTTTTTAAATGACATTTAATTATTTATTTATTTTTATTGCATTTTAGTGTAAATATGAGATCTGAGGTCTTTTTGACCCCAGACCTCATATATAAGAGGTCCTGTCATGCTTTGTTTCTATTACAAGGAATTTTTACATTCCTTGTAATAGAAATAAAAGTGAGACAATTTTTTTTTTTTTAAAGAACAGTGTAAAAATAAAAAATAAAAGGTAAGATAAATAAGAAGAAACATGTAAAATGTTTAAACGCGCCCCGTCCCGCCTAGCTCACGTGCAGAAGTGAACGCATACGTAAGTAGCGCCCGCATATGAAAACGGTTTTCACACCACATATGTGAAGTATCGGCGTGATCGTTAGAGCTTCTGTAACTCAAAACTGGTAACCTGTACAATTTTTTTAAACGTCGCCTATGGAGATTTTTAAGTGTAAAAGTTTGTCGCCATTCCACGAGCAGGCTCAACTTTGAAGCGTGACATGTTGGGTATCAATTTACTCGGTGTAACATAATCTTTCACATTATAAAATAAATTGGTCTAACTTTACTATTGTCATATTTTTTAATTAAAAAAAGTAAATTGTTTCCAAAAAAAGTGCACTTGTAAGACTGCTGCACAAATATGGTGTGACAAAAAGTATTGCAACGACCGCCATTTTATTCTCTCATAATGTTTGGGGGTTCTAAGTAATTTTCTAGAAAAAAAAAAAAAAAAAAAACAGATTTTAACTTGTAAACACCAAATCTCAGAAAGAGGCTCAGGGCTGGAGTGGTTAATATAGAATTTACTGTACCGATTTTTCTAGTGCAATAGAAGTAGGTTCTGCACTATGAAACTATACAAACTAAAAACAAAGGGCTAGATTCAGCAATGATTTATAGATACGCCGCGTAAATTCAAAGCTGCGCCGGCGTATCTTTTTTCTGTATTCAGAAAGCAAGATACGCCGACATTAGCCTAAGATCCGACTGGCGTAAGTCTCTTACACCGTCGTATCTTAGGGTGCATATTTACGCTGGCCGCTAGGTGGCGCTTCCGTTGTTTTCGGCGTAGAATATGCAAATGACCTAGATACGCCGATTCACAAATTTACGTACACCCGGCGCTATTTTTCTACGTCGTTTACGTTAGGCTTTTTCGGCGTAAGGTTGCTCCTGCTATTAGGAGGCGTACGCAATGTTAAGTATGGACGTCGTTGCCGCGTCGAATTTTACATTTTTTACGTCGTAAGTCTTTTGCGAATAGGGCTGGACGTAATTTACATTCACGTCAGAACCCATGACGTCCTTGGGGCGTACTTTGGAGCAATGCACACTAGGAAATTCCACGGACGGCACATGTGCCGTTCGGGAAAAACGTCAATCACGTTGGGTCACCAAGAATTAACATAAAACACGCCCCCTCATTTTCATTTGAATTACGCGCGCTTACGCTGGCCCCTTTTACGCTACGCTGCCGTAACTTAGAAGGCAAGTGCTTTGTGAATACAGCACTTGCCTCTCTAACTTACGGCGGCGTAGCATAAATAAGATACGCTGCGCCGCCGTAACAATGCGCGCCCCTACCTGAATCTAGCCCAATTCTTATAGTAAGATATGTGCTCAGAGTTTCACTTATACACAGTGGGGGTAATCCACAAAAGGGATACGCCGGCGTATCTACTGATACGCCGGCGTATCCCTGTTTCTATCTATGGAACTGATCCACAGAATCAGTTTACCATAGATAGGCAGAAGATCCGGCATGTGTAATTGAATTACACTGTCGGATCTTAAGGATGCAATTCTAGGCCGGCCGCTAGGTGGCGAGGCCACTGCGGCCGGCCTAGAATATGCAAATGAACACTTACGGCGATCCACGAACGTTTCGACGGGCCCGTCGCTTTAAATCTACGTCGTTTACGTCGAGTTACGCCGCGTAAAACTAGGGCTGAGCCCTAGTTCTCTTAAGCCATGTTAAGTATGGCCCTCGTTCCCGCGCCTAAATTTAAATTCTACGTCGTTTGCGTAAGACGTTCGTGAATGACGCTGGACGCCATTTACGTTAGCGTCTAAGCAAATGACGTCGGAGCGACGTCAGTTAGCGCAACGCACGTCGGGTAAGTTACCCGACGGAGCATGCGCAGTACGTCCGGCGCGGGAGCGCGCCTAATTTAAATGGGACTCGCCCCATTAGATTCGGCACGCCTTGTGCCGGACACATTTAAGTTACACCGCTGCAAATTTCAAGGTAAGTGCTTTGTGGATCGGGCACTTAGGGAGAAATTTTGCGGCGGTGTAACTTAAATCGGAAGATTTAAGTTGCGCCCGATATTTGTGGATTTGGCCCAGTCATCTTAGTGGATAACCTACCCTGCAATTTGTGGCTAATCTACCAATTTTTTTATTTAATACAACACAAACAATTTGGAAGAATAAGCTTGTTAACAAGCAAAAGCCAGACAAAAAAAGGTTAATATTGCAAAAATGTCTAAAACCACATGCTCATTGAAAATATACTTGACTTTCCCTTTAAAATTCATCTATACCACATCAAGCACATACAGTATGACGTTAGGAAACAATTCTGCACTGTTAATATACATTTCCATAGGATCTCTATACATAATGAGTGTTAATTAAACACACGAAGATAAGATCTCTTGGCCGATAAAACATCATCAGCTTCATCATCGAAAAGCAAATAAAAGGAGATGGGATTATGGTCTGGACTTAAATGTCATTTTTCCGACATTAGAGGTCCAAATGACACACTGCAGGCATAAAGCACTTTATATGGAAGAATAAACAGTAAATTTCAATGTGCTTTAAGTGGTTGGTTCTCTTTGTGACAAGCTCTAGACAGTGCACACTCAGAGTAGCCAAACATTAGCAAGGGTGCTTCCTGTTTTTAATGGAATGTTATCATATAATGTGTTAACTCCGCGGTTTCACCCTGTGCAGCATGTACATTAGATGGAAAAGGGAGATAAGATACAGTGATTAACATTTCCACTTTACTTATAATGCAAATGAAAATGAATCCGGAAATTTGAGTTGCTATAAAACAGGAATGATTGGAATACATGTAATAAGGTGTTTGGTAAAAGATGGAAACATTTAAGGTAGTGTGCAAGTGAATAAAATCAATGGTTACTCTTTCAGGTCAGGTACAAAAAGCTTCAAGGGAATTATCTCTGTATGAAGCTATCTTAGATATACGGTAATCCTTTGGAAATTAGATGGCATTAAAGAATATTTTGCAAGGTGTACGCTATGATGCCACAGGAAGAATCCTACAATCAGTTCACAGGTAAAATTAAATGATCCTAAGGCTCCACATGAAGCCAATGAAATGTGACTGCCAAGTTGTCTCTCCTGTCTAGAAGGTCATTAACAATAAACAAAAGCTAAACATAAGCTCCGATGTTACAATAAACCTTATCGTTCACCGCACGGGCTTCTCACTATGACGCGTTTCACACTGAAGAGCTTAATTCTACTATTCATACTATTATCTAGGACTTGAAATTATATTGGGAATAAAAGTGTTAATGATTATTATTATTATTATACAGGATTTATATAGCGCCAACAGTTTGTGCAGTGATTTACAACATCAGGGGAGGCAGTACCCTTACAATACAATACAATTCAACACAGGAGGGATCAGAGGGCCCTGCTCGTTAGAGCTTCTAATCTAGATAATGATTTTTTTCAAGTGTGGTGGATTATGATGATGGATATATATGTACACTATGGGCCAGATTCTCAGTGGAGATACAACGGCGTATCTCTGAGTTGCGCCGTCGTATCTATGCGCCTGATTCATAGAATCAGTTACGCATAGATTTCCCTTAGATCCGACAGGCGTAAGTCTCTTACGCCATCAAATCGTAACTGCATATTTACGCTAGCCGCTAGGGGAGTGTACGCTGATTTACGCGTCGAAATATGTAAATCAGCTAGATATGCAAATTCACGAATGTACGCCCGGCCGACGCAGTACATGTAGCCCTGGTTCACACTGGGTACGATTTGGAACGATTTGAGATGCGATTTGACATGTCAAATCGAATCTCAAATCGGCGGCAATTGTCGGCAATGGCACTGTCCTAATCAGTGCGACGCCGCATCTGCGATTTCAAAAAGTAGTTCCTGTACTACTTTTTGCGATTTCGGGCCGCGATTTACATTAAATTGCGACCGAAATCGCGGCAAAATCGCAGCCGCGAAATCGCTGTCAAATCACGCATTTTACCGCGATTTTGAATTCGCAGCAGTGTGAACCTAGACTCACACCATTTACCTTAGGCTTTTCCCAGCGTATAGTTACCCCTGCTATATGGTGGCGTAAGTGCTGCGTACCAATGTTAAGTATGGCCGTTGTTTCCCGCGTTGAAATTTGAAAAAGTTACGTCGTTGTGCGTAAGTCGTCCGTGAATGGGGCTGGACGTCATTTACGTTCACGTCGAAACCAATGACGTCCTTGCGGCGTATTAGGAGCAATGCACACTGGGAAATTCCACGGACGGCGCATGCGCCGTTTCGGGAAAAACGTCAATCACGTCGGGTCACAGAAGATTAACATAACGCACCCCCCTGTCCCACATTTGAATTAGGCGGGCTTACGCCGGCCGATTTACGCTAGGGTAGAGGGCTGGAGCGCACGCTGGGACACGACGGCGTGCAGAGGGGGAATGACGTCACGGGACCCAGAATGCAACGCGTTTCAGTGCCAGCGCTGTGAGTTCTGGGGGATCACAGCGCACACCTTTCTCAAGCCCTCAAGAGCTCAAGTATGCCCGTCTTTCTGACAACTGTCAAAGTGGATCCCCTTGATGTAAACCAGGGGATCAGAAGCTGCCGGGTCACACAACCCAGCAGCTTTGACACAATGGCAGGAGGAGGAAGCCCTGGTGACGCATCATCAGGGGGCTGGCTGCCTGAACCAGGAAAAGACAGCCAGCTTCCAATGAGGTCTGGAAGAACATTAAAACAAGAGCATGGGATCCTCATTAGCATTATAGTAATCATTTATTAAAGGAAAAAAACTGCACAATTACAGTTAAAATACTTGACGTCCAGCATGAGAGGTAGGATCACTGGGACGGAGACACCACAAGGCACAACGGCCTTGTGTTTTCTCTATCCCGGTGATCCTACCTCTCATGCTGGATGTCAAGTATTTTAACTGTAATGCCACGTACACACGATCAGAATTTCCGACAAGAAAAGTTTGATGTGAGCTCTTGGTCGAAAAAAGGGAAAAGTTTTTCCGATCACCTGTATGCAATTCCGACGCACAAAAATCCTACGCATGCTCGGAATCATTGAACTACATTTTTCTCGGCTCGTCGTCAACATTTGTGTGACCGTGTGTATGGAACACAAGTTTGAGCCAACATTCGTCTTAAAAAAAAACACGGTTTTCTAGACGGAAATTCTGATCGTGTGTACGCGGCATTACAGCTAAAATACAAGGCCTTGTCTCTATCCCCGTGATCCTACCTCTCATGCTGAATTTCAAGTATTTTAACTGTAATGCCGCATACACACGGTCGGAATTTCCGACAACAAATGTTCGATGTGAGCTTGTGGCCGTGTGTATGCTCCATCCATCGGACATTTGCTGTTGGAATTTCAGACAACAAATGTTTGAGAGCTGGTTCTCAATTTTTCCGACAACAAAACTTCTTGTTGGAAATTCCGATCGTCTGTAGCCAATTCCAACGCACAAAAATCCATGCATGCTCGGAATCAAGCATCCGTCGGAAAAAAAATCCACGGTTTTGTTGTCGAAAAGGCCGATCGTGTATACGCGGCATAAGTGTGCAATTTTTTTCTTTTAATAAATGATTACTGTAATGCTAATTGAGGATCCCGTGCTCCTGTTTTCTTGTTCTTCCAAGCCGCATTGGGAGCTAGCTGTCTCTCCGGATTCAGGCCGCCAGTCCTCTGATCATGTGTCACCAGGTCCTCCTCCTCCAGCCATTGTGTTGTAGCTGAGCAGAGAAGACATTGGGGGATACGCCGGGATCCTGATACGCCGTCGTATCTCTGAGATCCGACGGTCGGATCTATGCGACTGATTCATAAGAATCAGTTACGCATAGATCTCCCTTAGATCCGACAGGTGTAAGTGACTTACACCGTCGGATCTTAGGCTGCAATCTCCCGCCGGCCGCTAGGTGGCGCTTCCATTTGTATACGCGACGAATATGCAAATGAGGAGATCCGCCGATGCAGAAACGAACGCCCGCCCGTCACTTTTTTTTTACGTCGTTTGCGTTCGGCTTTTTCCGGCGGACAGTTACCCCTGCTATATGCGGTGTATCCAATGTTAAATATGGCCATCGTTCCCGCGCCAAGTTTTGAATTTTTACGTCGTTTGCGTAAGTCGGTCGCGAATACGGATGGATGTAATTTACGTTCTAGCCGAAACCAATGACGTCCTAACGACGTCATTGGGAGAAATGCACGCCGGGAAAATTCGCGGACGGCGTATGCGCAGTTTAATCGTCGCGGGGACGCGCCTGATTTAAATACTACACTTCCCCTACCTGTGGAATTTGAATTCCGCCGGGGGAGTTACGATCCGCCGGCGCAAGTTTAGAGGTAAGTGCTTTCTGAATACTGCGCTAGCCTCTCAAATTTGCGCCAGCGGATCGTAAATCAGATAGATTACGCGGATCTAAAGATCCGCTAATCTATCTGAATCTAGCCCAAGGTTCTCTTCTAGGTAAATACAAAAAAAGGCTTTTTAGAGTGCAAGGGGTGGGGGTGAGGTCCACTTTAACTTCTCCATTGGATGCGTAGTGATTTTCTGGAACAACAATCAACTTGTACTTAGTGTTAATCTCTCATTCATAGTTATGGTCAACAAGTTTCATGGTGCTGTAGTTCATGAAAGTTCCCCACTAACAATATAACAAAGGCCTCCTCTATTGCCAAGACAAATTCGCCCTCAGTATAAATTTAGAAAAGGCATTCCAAATATGCACAATATACAGCGGTGTCAGAAAAACAGCTGGCGAGCCAGAACTATTTATCCAATAAAGGCCTACCGTATATTAAAGTGTAATCAACCGTAAAACAAACGACTTCCTCGCCCAAGAGTCTTCTGCTGCATTATGAAGCACTATATTACCATAAGGAATATGATGCTTCTTGTAGTAACAGTACATTAATCCTTATGGAGCTCAAGTATGATGAATCACCATTCCACAGTTATGTCAGCTGCTCAGTGCTATATATGAAGGCGTGCGTGTGCAAGGTCTGCTGGCCACCATGTATGACGTGCAGAGGACATGTTTTTTAGAGAATAAGCAGTGAAAATGCATCATTATTACTAGGGATGGGGAAACTGGATGAGATGTAGACAGATTCAATCCCAGTCTATTAGGTTTGCCTATTCCTGGGTCTCTTTAACCACTTAAGCCCCGGGACCTTTAGGCAGCTAAATGCCCAGGCCAGGTTTTGCGATTCGGCACTGCGTCGCTTTAACAGACAATTGCGTGGTCGTGCGACGTGGCTCCCAAACAAAATTGGCGTCCTTTTTTCTCCACAAATAGAGCTTTCTTTTGGTGGTATTTGATCACCTCTGCAGTTTTTATTTTTTGCGCTATAAACAAAAATAGAGCGACAATTTTGTTTTTTGTTTTTTATATTTTTTACTTTTTGCTATAATAAATATCCCCCAAAAACATATATACAATTTTTTTTTTCCTCAGTTTAGGCCGATACGTATTCTTCTACCTATTTTTGGTTAAAAAAAAATCGCAATAAGCGTTTATCGATTGGTTTGCGCAAAATTTATAGCGTTTACAAAATAGGGGATAGTTTTATTGCATTTTTATAAAAAAAAATTTTTTTACTACTAATGGTGGCGATCAGCGATTTTTTTCGTGACTGCGACATTATGGTGGACACTTCGGACAATTTTGACACATTTTTGGGACCATTGTCATTTTCACAGCAAAAAATGCATTTAAATTGCATTGTTTATTGTGAAAATGACAGTTGCAGTTTGGGAGTTAACCACAGGGGGCGCTGCAGGAGTTAGGGTTCACCTAGTGTGTGTTTACAACTGTAGGGGGGCGTGACTGTAGGACTGACGTCATCGATTGTGTCTCCCCTATAAAGGGGATGACACAATCGATGCAGTGCCATAGTGAAGCACGGGGAAGCCGTGTTTACATACGGCTCTCCCCGTTCTTCAGCTCCGGGGAGCGATCGCGACGGAGCGGCTATAAACAAATAGCCACGCCGTCGTCCCGGATCGCTCCCCGAGGGAACCCGACCGCCGCATGTAGCGGGGGGGGGTCCCGATCGGACCCCCGACCCGCGGAAAGGCAAGGACGTACATGTACGCCCATTTGCCTGTACGTGCCATTCTGTGGACGTACATTTACATGCGGCGGTCGGGAAGTGGTTAAAGTAAACTCTGCGCTACCACTCGTACCTACAGGCAAGCCTATAATAAGGCATACCTGTAGGTACTGTGAACATCTCCTAAACTTGCACAGTTTAGGAGATATTCGGAGTTCATGCAGCCAATGACATCACCGGCACTCTGAAAGAGGAAGTAAACACTGCCGCTTTTTTATTTTGGTGACCTGCAAAGAAAAGGCATAATGTGCTAGTATGCATCGCAAACAACACCTGCAAACAAAGCCCTCGTCTTCCTTTCAGGTCCGCGGACTCCAGCTGTGGGATTGGCTGGAGCCCTGTGATGTCACACCCATCAGTGTTGCCAACCGTCTGTATTTTTACGGACAGTTCGTAAAAATGGGCACTTTTTTCCCCCCGTTCATAAATGTCCGTGGTTGCGGAAATGTGCCAGTAAAAATAGCCGAGATTGGTTCGGCTTGGAACTGTGCATGGAGATTGGAGGCAGGGGGTGATTGGAGGCAGGGGGTGATGGTGGCTGCGGTGGCACTGCAGAGGGGGATGGAGGCAGGGGGAATGGGGGCAGGGGGAGATTGGAGGCAGGGGGTGATTGGAGGCAGGGGGTGATTGGAGGCAGGGGGTGATTGGAGGCAGGGGGTGATGGTGGCTGCGGTGGCACTGCAGAGGGGGATGGAGGCAGGGGGGGAATGGGGGCAGGGGGAGATTGGAGGCAGGGGGTGTTAATGGCAGGGGGTGATTGGAGGCAGGGGGTGTTGGTGGCACCGCAGAGGGGGATGGTGGCACCGCAGAGGGTGGGGATGGAGACAAGGGTTGTTGGTGGCACCGCAGAGGGGGATGAAGGCAGTGGATGATGGAGGCAGGGGGTGATTGGAGGCAGGGGACCTAAAAGATCTTTAATAAAAAAAAGCAGCACCAATTACACAAAATAACACTTGTTAGGCACACATTTAACCCCTTGATCACCCAAGATATTTACCTCTTCCCAGTCAGTGTCATTAGTACAGCGACAGTGTAGAGAATTATCACAGATCACAATATCATTGTCACTGGTAATGTCAGTGGCAGTTAGTCCCATTGTAAGTTGCCATCAGTAGTATATATATTTTTTTTTAATTACAGGTTATATACCATAGTTTGTAGACGCTATAACTTTCACACAAACCAATTAATATACATATTGGGGCAGATCCACAGAGAGAGTACGCCGGCGTATCTACTGATACGCCGGTGTACTTTCAAATTTCCCGCATCGTATCTTTAGTTTGAATCCTCAAACCAAGATACGACGGCATCTGGGTTTGATCCGTAGATGCAATACTTCGGCGTCCGCTGGGTGGAGTTTGCGTCGTTTTCCGCGTCAGGTATGCAAATTAGCTTTTTCCGACGATCCACAAACGTACGCGCGGCCGTCGCATTCTCTTACGTCATCTCTAGTCTGCTTTTTCCGGCGTATAGTTAAAGCTGGCATTTTGCGGCGTATAGTTAGATTTGCCATGTTAAGCATGGCCGTCGTTCCCGCGTCGAAATTTGAATTTTTTTTTTTTTTTGCGCAAGTCGTCCGTGAATCGGGATGGACGTAAGTCACGTCTAAGTTTAAAAATGATGTCGTTGCGACGTCATTTCGCGCAATGCACAGCGGGAAATTTCGAAACGGAGCATGCGCAGTACACACCCCCTAATCGCCGATTTGAATTCCGCCACCAGAAACACACTACGCCGCCGTAACTTACGGCGCAAAATCTTTGAGGATTTCAAAGAACGCCAGGTAAGGTACGGCGGCGTAGCGTATCTCTGATAAGCTGCGCGGGTGCAGATCTATGTGGATTTGCCCCATTGTGATTTATTTTTTACATTTTTTTATTGAATACGTTTAATGGCAGAAAGTAAAAAATATTTTTTCCCCCTAAATTTTTTATCTTTTTTTGTGTTTATATAATATAAAATAAAAAATAAAGTGATGATCAAATGCCACCAAAATAAAGCTGTATTTGGCTGATTTTTTTTTATGAATTATATAAATTATAAATGGAGGTCCGTTTCTTCACAGCACATGTGCCTATAACGTCGGCGCAAGCGTATATGGTAAATGTCTCCAAAACCGTGCAGGTTTAGGATATTTTTACACTACCTACAGGTAAGTCTTATTATAGGCTTACCTGTAGGTAAAAAGTGGTGTAACTAGGTTTACATCCACTTTAAAGTGGCACAGTGCTGAATAGCTAAAACAAAAAAAAAATGGCCTGGTCATGAAGGGGTAAAACCTTTCGGAGCTAAGGTGGTTAAAGGCTGAAAACATTTACAGCGCATTTCCTTAACATAATTTATGCCCAACTCTTGGTCTAATTTGTCAAACGGTGGCTCCAGATGCTCTACTAATGGCTA
Source organism: Rana temporaria (assembly GCF_905171775.1). NCBI lineage: Eukaryota > Metazoa > Chordata > Amphibia > Anura > Ranidae > Rana > Rana temporaria. The sequence continues at coordinate 64,387,837 of NC_053489.1, forward strand.
TCCTGCTGTCCAATGAGAGGGCTTTTACTGACCACAGAGGCAATCTCATTGAATAGCCCTAAAGCCCAAGACATTACTTTATTTCGAAATGCGGACGGAAAAACAGATACACTAATATATCTAGGGCTTTACAGAGGCCAATTTAAATAAATAAATCATCAAGTCTGAATTAGGTTAATATGTGATGAGAACACTCCATTGTGCCCACATCTAATGCAATCAATAATATTTTAAAGACATTTACAGCGATAACAGTAAACCTAATCAACGTGAATATTTTATAAGCCGTCTCTAAATATGTGCGCAATTCTGCATTTCTAAAGCTGAACTCAGATATAAGGAAGACAGATATAAATTAAAACACACATTAATGAAGCTGATACATAATTGCAAGCAGTGTCTGAATTTGTCCTAGTATCAGCCTCCTGCAGTCCTCTGTACAACAGAGCTCAGACTGGGTGAGAGAGAAGCAGCAATGCTCATGGGCTAAAATCAGCAGCTGATTGGTAGACAATGCAAAGAGATGAACTTAAAGGGTCACTAAAGGAAAAAAAAATTTTTGCTGAAATGACTGTTTATTGGGTATAGAGACATAAAAGTTAACTGATTCCTTTTAAAAATGAATAAAAATTGAATTTAATCTATCATAAAATGTGCCTCTAGTTTCACTTTTGTTTTTAAGGTACATACATGAAGTTCCGGGTGAGAGGTGAGTCGGGAAGACTCACAGAACAAAAACAAACAAATCCAGGGCAGTGTTTTGTTTTTAAAATGAATCTGATTGGTTCTGAGGAGTTTTAGACACACAGTAATGACAGCTTAGACCACCGTGAAAATCTCCCAGTACGATGGTTATAAGGAAACAGGCAACCAGGAAGTGTGGAGATCACAGCAGAATTACAGCTACTTCAAAGCAAAAACGAACAATGAGGACATGAAACCAGTACTGCAGTAAGGTAAAGGAAGCTATTTAGCTAAAAAAAATAAATTCCTTTAGTGACCCTTTAACAGTGTGCCGCCTCTCCTTTCACTCTCCATTCAAGCTGGACACACTTAGGCCCCTGTCACATGACAAGTCCTTTCAGGACTGCCTGTCAGTGTTTCAGGCGGACCTGATCAGACGGTGCAATTACCCCTTTGGACAGGTGGGTGTAAACAGACACATGTCTGTTACACCCACCTACCTCCAGGTCAGTTAAAGATAAAACGGAGGGGGAGCCACCTTATTCTGTTAACCACCTCCATACCGGGCCTATTCTGGCACTTCTCTCCTACAGAAAATTACTCAGAACCCCCAAACATTATATAGACACCCTAGGGAATAAAATGACGGCCATTGCAACTTTTTATCTTGCAAGGTATTTGCGCAATAATTTTTCAAACGCTTTACAGTACAAAACAGTAAAGTTAGCCCAATTTTGTTGTAAAATATGAAATATGTTGTTACACTGAGTAAATAGATACCTAACATGGCATGCTTTAATATTGCGCACACTCATGGAATGGCGTCAAACTTCGATACTTAAAAATCTCCATAGGCGACGCTTTGAACATTTTTACAGGTTACCAGTTTAGAGTTACAGAGGAGGTCTAATGCTAGAATTGACACTAAAATTCACTAAGAGATGGACTTTAAAGGTGGTTAACAGAATAAGGTGGCTCCCCCTCCGTTTTATCTTTAACTGACCTGGAGGTAGGTGGGTGTAACAGACATGTGTCTGTTTACACCCACCTGTCCATAGGGGTAATTGCACCATCCGATCAGGTCCGCCTGAAAAACTGACAGGCAGTCCTGAAAGGACTTGTCATGTGACAGGGGCCTAAGTGTGTCCAGCTTGACTGGAGAGTGAAAGGAGAAGCGGCACACTGTTAAAGCGGTGGTTCCCCCTTAAAAACAACTTTTTTTTATTCCACTGCCCCCCCACATTCCATCACGATTAAGGCACATATTTTTTTTTTCCTGCTGTACATACCTTACTAGAGCATATTCACCCGTGCATCCGGGTTGCGAGTCCCGCGGGAGTGGGCATTCCTCACATGATGTTGATTGACGTTTTGCCCAAAAACGAGCTCTCCCCCCGTCGCGTAAGCCGCGTCACGATTGGCGAACGGCGATGCGCATGCGCAGTATAGCGCCGACTCGCCGTGCGGCTCCTTTCGCCAACCGTGACGCGGCTTACGCGACGGGGGGAGAGCTCGTTTTTGGGCAAAACGTCAATCAACAGCATGTGAGGAACGCCCACTCCCGCGGGACTCGCAACCCGGATGCACGGGTGAATATGCTCCAGTAAGGTATGTACAGCAGGAAAAAAAAAATATGTGCCTTAATCGTGATGGAATGTGGGGGGGCAGTGGAATAAAAAAAAGTTGTTTTTAAGGGGGAACCACCGCTTTAAGTTCATCTCTTTGCATTGTCTACCAATCAGCATGTTCATTTTAGCACATTGTTACTCTGCATTGTCTACCAATCAGCTGCTGATTTTAGCCCATGAGCATTGCTGCTTCTCTCTCACCCAGTCTGAGCTCTGTTGTACAGAGGACTGCAGGAGGCTGATACTAGGACACATTCAGGCACTGCTTGCAATTAAAAGTACATTTTATTAATGTATCAGCTCCATTACTGTGTGTTTTAATTTATATCTGTCTTCCTTATATCTGAGTTCAGCTTTAGAAATGCAGAATTGCGCACATATTTAGAGACGGCTTATAAAATATTCACGTTGATTAGGTTTACTGTTAGCGCTGTAAATGTCTTTAAAATATTATTGATTGCATTAGATGTGGGCACAATGGAGTGTTCTCATCACATATTAACCTAATTCAGACTTGATGATTTATTTATTTATTTATTTAAAATGGCCTCTGTAAAGCCCTAGATATATTAGTGTATCTGTTTTTCCGTCCGCATTTGGAAATAAAGTAATGTCTTGGGCTTTAGGGCTATTCAATGAGATTGCCTCTGTGGTCAGTAAAAGCCTTCTCATTGGACAGCAGGATAGCCATTAGTACAGCATCTGGAGCCACCGTTTGACAAATTAGACCAAGAGTTGGGCATAAATTATGTTAAGGAAATGCGCTGTAAATGTTTTCAGCCTTTAACCACCTTAGCTCCGAAAGGTTTTACCCCTTCATGACCAGGCCATTTTTTTTTTTTTTTGCTATTCAGCACTGTGCCACTTTAAAGTGGTTGTAAACCTAGTTACACCACTTTTACCTTCAGGTAAGCCTATAATAAGACTTAGGCCTCGTACACACGGACGGACTGTCCGCTGAAATCGGTCCGCCGGAGATTTCTGTCTGATGGTTGTACACACCATCAGACAGAAATGAGAGGCAATCCGCGCGGACAGACAGCGCGGTGACGTGTCCGCGCCGTCGCCGCAGCGATGACGCGGCGACGTGCGCGACGCAGGAAGGTCAATGCTTCCACGCATGCGTCAAAGTCATTCGACACATGCGAGGGATGGCGGGTGCTCGGACATGTACGGTAGGTCTGTACAGACGACCGAACATGTCCGACGGACAGGATTCCAGCGGGCTGTTTCTAAACAAGTTTGGAAATATTTGCCCGCTGGAAAAAGGCCCGGCGGGCAAATGTACGCTGGAATCCTGTCCGCGGACCAGTTTCAGCAGACATGTTCGGTCGTCTGTACGGGGCCTAACCTGTAGGTACTGTAAAAATATCCTAAACCTGCACGGTTTAGGAGACATTTACCATATACGCTTGCGCCAACGTTATGGCACATGTGCTGTGAAGAAACGGACCTCCATCTATAATTTATATAATTGACAAAAAAAATTCAGCCAAATAGAGCTTTATTTTGGTGGTATTTGATCATCGGTATATTTTTTGTTTTATATTATATAAAAAAAAAAATTCCCTCAGTTTAGGCCGATACGTATTCTTCTACATATTTTTCTTAAAAAAAATTGCAATAAATGTTTATTGATTGGTTTGCGCAAAGGTTATAGCGTTTACAAAATAGGGGGTAGTTTTATGGCATTTTTATTATTTTTTTTATTTTTTTACTAATAATGGCGGCGATCAGCGATTTTTTTTCGGTACTGCGACATTATGGCGGACACTTCAGACACTTTTGACACATTTTTGGGACCATTGGCATTTTTATAGCGATCAGTGCTATAAAAATGCATTGGATTACTATAAAAATGCCACTGGCAGGGAAGGGGTTAACACTAGGGGGCGGGGAAGGGGTTAAGTATGTTCCCTGGGTGTGTTCTAACTGTAGGGGGGGTGGCCTCACTAGGGGAAATGACAAATCGCTGTTCAGTCATTTCTCCCCCTGACAGGACCGGGAGCTGTGTGTTTACACACATAGCTCCCGGTCCCCGCTCTGTAACGAGCAATCGCGGATGCCCGGCGGCGATTGCCCCTAGTGGCCGCTAAGAGAGCCGACGTTATTGTACGGGCTCTCGCGCAGGGGAGCCAACCTGCCACCGTAGAACTGCTGCGGCATGTCGGGAAGTAGTTAAGGCACTCTTTCACTTGCCTCCTCCCAAAACTACTCACAGGCATAAATCACATATTGTTTTTCTTCCGTTTACTTTATTTACATCGGTGTTACTCCAGGACAAACTCTAGTCTAGTAACCCTGAGGAATGAGATTTCAGAAACGCGTTGGATATCCCAGAATAAACATTAGGGCCCAGATTCTCGTAGGAGATACGACGGCGTTATCTCCAGATACGCCGTCGTATCTCTGAGTCTGTGGCGTCGTATCTTGGCGCCTGATTCAAAGAATCAGATACGCCAGAATTTGTATAAGATACGACCAGCGTAAGTCTCCTACACCGTCGTATCTTAACTGCATATTTATGCTGGCCGCTAGGGGCGTGTACGACAATTTACGCCTAGAAATATGTAAATAAGCTAGATACGTCAATTAATGAACGTACGCCCGGCCGATGCAGTACAGATACACCGTTTACGTTAGGCTTTTACCGGCGTAAAGTTACCCCTGCTATATGAGCCGTAGATGAGGCGTAGCAATGTTAAGTATGGACGTCCGAACAGCGTTGAATTTTTCATGTTTTACGTCGTTTGCGTAAGTCGTTCGCGAATAGGGCTGTGCGTCATTTACGTTCACGTCGAAAGCATTGGCTTCTTGCGGGTTAATTTGGAGCATGCGCACTGGGATACTTTCACGGACGGCGCATGCGCCGTTCGTAAAAAGCATCATTTACGTGGGGTCACATTAAATTTACATAACACACGCCCACATCTTCCACATTTGAATTAGGCGGGCTTACGCCGGCCTATTTACGCTACGCCGCCGCAACTTTGGTTTGAGAATACTGCACTTGCCTGACAAAGTTGCGGTGGCGTAACGTAAATAGGATACGTTACGCCCGCACAAAGATGCGCGGTTCTACGTGAATCCGGGCCTCTATTTGTATTGTACATGTGTAGAAATGACAGCAGCTTTGTAATTGTATTATTTATTTTTGTATCACAATAAAGATAGACATACACTGCCTTTTAAGTCAAGTCTTGTATATTGCCTCGAAATTTCCAAGGGAAAATCATAGACGCTTTGTATCGTTTCTGGCGCTACGGTACTACATTATGGAAATACAGGAAACAATTCATTTAAAGCGGTAGTTCACCCTCCTTCACCCCATTATTCCATTACTTTCGGCATCGTAGCGCGAGCTACGGTATGCCGGTCTTAAATTTTTAAACCCCGTACTCACTGTGCTATTGTTGATTGAAGAATCCGACTCCCGCGGGGAATGGGCGTGCCTATGGAGAGGGAGGATGATTGACGGCCGGCTCTGGCACGTCACGCTCCCCGAAGACAGCCGGAGTAGGTCTCGGCTATTCACAGCGCCTGCGCACAGGCTATGCGCAGGCGCCGTGAATAGCCAAGCCTATTTCGGCTATTTCCGGAGAAGCGTGACGTGCCAGGGCCGGCCGTCAATCACCTTCTCTCACCAGAGGAACGCCCATTCCCCGGATTCTTCAATCAACGATACCGCAGTGAGTACGGGCATAAAAAATGTAAGACCGGCATACCGTAGCTCGCGCTACGATGCCGAATTTAATTGTCTAATAAAAAAAAACTTTTTTTTTTTTTTTTACAGGGCGAACCCCCGCTTTAAGGAAAAAACTATTTTTTGGTATCTAACTAAATTTGTTTTTATGTCTAGCCTAGTTGGGTCAATCAGTCACTTACTCATAACTTGGATCCAAAAAAAAAGTTTAGGTCAGTCTTTTTCTGCGAAGTCCAATAATTACCCATAATAAGCAGATTCTTTGTCATCCCCACTCCTCCAAGTCTTTACTGTAATATGTAATCGTAGGTTATTGGGTGGGTGGGGGGGTGGGGGTGTCTGTAAAGTTCAACAAAATCTTAAAGATGTACGAGTTAGGTATCTGCTTACGCATATAAAAAAAAAGAGAAAAAACAGGACCTAATAATAAATAATATACATTCCTTGAAGATGACATTAGCAATAAATTATTTCTTGTACGTATTTTTGTATCAGTTCATAGGCTGGAGGTTTATAAGACGGATAAGACGGATCCACAGGAATTCTTCATTATATCACAGAGACACTTTGTTAGTTACGGGACTAAACATTAGAACAACATTGATATAAGGGTTGCATTTTATAGAAGCATAGATAAAATAATGTGTTCAATGTTTTGGGAGTTAAGCACTAGGGGTGAGGGCATTGGGTGTTAATCACTTCGGCCCCGGACCATTTGGCTGACCAAAGACCAGAGCGCTTTAACTGACATAAATAGAGCGACAATTTTGAAAAAAAGCTATAAATATAGCTTTTTTTTTCAAAATTGTCGCTCTATTTTTGTTTATAGCACAAAAAATAAAAACCGCAGAGGTGATCAAATACCACCAAAAGAAAGCTCTATTTGTGGGAAAAAAAATTACGCCAATTTTGTTTGGGAGCCACGTCGCACGACCGCGCAATTGTCAGTTAAAGCGACGCAGTGCCAAATCGCAAAAAAGTGCTCAGGTCTTTGGCCAACCAAATGGTCCGGGGCTGAAGTGATTAACACCCAATGCCCTCTTGCTATAATAAATATCCCCCAAAAAAAATATATATATATATATATATAAAAAAAATCCTCAGTTTAGGCCGATATGTATTCTTCTACATATTTTTGGTAAAAAAATCGCAATAAGCGCTTATTGATTGGTTTGCGCAAAGGTTATAGCGTCTACAAAATAGGGGATAGTTTTATGGCATTTTTATTAATAATTTTATATTTACTAGTAATGGCGGCGATCAGCGATTTTTATCGTGACTGCGACATTATGGCAGACACAACGGACACTTTTGGCGCTATTTTGGGACTATTCACATTTATACAGCGATCAGTGCTATAAAAATGCACTGATTACTGTGTAAATGTGACTGGCACTAGGGGGCTAGGAATGGGTTAAGTGTGTCCTAGGGAGTGATTCTGTTAGGGGGCGTGGCTATGAGTGACACGTCACTGTTTGCTGCTCCCGATTAGAGGGAACAGACGATCAGTGACCTGTCACTAAGAAGAATGGGGAGATGTGTTTACACTGACATCTCCCCGTTCTTCAGCTTTATGACACGATCGCGGGACATCGGCGGACATCTAGTCCGCGGGCACGATCACGGAGCTCGCGGCAGGTTGCGCACGCGACCACATGGTGGCAAATTTAAAGGGACATACCTGTCGACTGATACGTTTGTGCAGTGGTCACGTACATGCTCTAGCGCCAATTGAATTTCATTTCTCAGGGTAGTTTTTCTGATGGTGATAACAGCAGAACACGCCTGTGCAAATAGCTTCTGTACAGCTACTTGTAGGGGTTGATATACTAAAACTGGAGAGTGCAAAAACTGGTGCAACTGTGCATGGTAGCCAATCAGCTTCTAATTTCAGCTTGTTCAATTAACCAGTTGCTGCCCCGGGGCGTGGCCGGGATGTAGAGCGAGACAGACGTGCATAGCCTGTGCTCCTGCCATCCGTGCTGTATATCCGACTCCATCCTTACCGTTAGAGGGCCATCCTGCTCAGCAAACTTCTCCCTCCTGTCTGGGGGGCAGCCCCGGTTCTCCCGATGACCGGTAAACGCGGCTCGTCCAAGAAGGCAGCGAGTTCTTCTGCCCGGCACCCACCGCTGACCACGCGCGCGGCGGCCATCTTGCCGCCTTCACCATCCTCCCCGGCCTCGGTGGCGGCGCAAACGGAGTCCTGGATGGCGGACCTTGAGTCGCTGGGCCTGGAGGGACCGCAGATGGAGGAGAAGGATCCGCCGGAGATGCTGGGAGGTCGGTCCACCGCCGCGATCCTGGCGGCCATTGCAGATAGCAAGTCCTCCGTGGAGGGTAAGATTGACACCCTGGCCATAGAATGTGGGCTGATTAGGCAGGACATGGACAAATTCAGAGGCCGCCTGACGGAAGCAGAGCACCGCATATCTGAAGTGGAGGACACGGTGGCCTCCACCGCTCACTCGGTTGGGGAGCTGCAACAGCAGGTCAGGGTCTTATTGGCCCGTTCCGAGGATGCCGAAAATCGCCTGCGCCGCAATAATGTGAGGGTGGTCGGGCTCCCAGAGGGCGCAGAGGGAGCTAACCCGGTGGAGTTCGCGGAACAATTCTTTAAAGAACTCCTGGGCCTGCGGAACCTGTCCCCCGTGTATGTAGTGGAACGCGCCCACAGGGTCCCCACCGGTAAGAGGCCTGTGGGTGCATGGCCGCGAGCGTTTCTGGTCCGTCTCCTGAATTTCAGAGACCGGGACATGATCCTGGCGGAGGCCCGAAAACACCCGGAGCTGAAACATGATAATGCGGTGATTCACTTGTATCCTGACTTCTCCCAGGAGCTGCAGAAGAGGAGGCGCTCCTTCACAGATGTCCGTCGTCGTCTGCGGGAAAAAGGTCTGGTATATAGCATGCTCTATCCTAGTCGCCTGAAGGTGATCCATAGGGGCTCCGCAAAATTTTTTGAATCTCCGGCTGAGGCGGTGGACTGGCTGGATTCGTTGGCCTAAAGGCCTGCGGGGCTGGATGGCGGCGCGGTCGGCCTAGGGAGGAAAGTTACTCACCTCAAAATGATGTCCTTGCTGGGAGCTGTGGCTCCTTGCTGCAGTGTCTCCTTCCTGCACTCCGGCTTCTCTTGATTGCTGAACTGAGTGAATTCATGATTGCTGGACTAAGCTGCGTGATCAATCATCCGTTCCAGACAGGAGCAACAGGTACTGTTGAGCACGGTTTACATTTTTTCTGTGTTCCCCTGGAACCCCTTGGAACTTTTTGTTCCCCCTTATTTTTCTTCTGGAGTGGATGAACTACTAAGACGCTCCACACCTGATCTCTAAAGTTTTTGGGTATAAAGTTTCTCTGGCGGTGTTACCGTTTTTTAGTTTGGTTCGCCTGGAGCAAACAGGGAGTTGGGATTCTAACGATGGTTTTTTTTTGTTTTACCTTTTGGTTGCAATCTTCTTTTTTCTTTTTTTTTTGTGTCCTCAGACGCTTTTTGTCTATCCCCTGTTTTTATTTGTGTGTCATTGACTCTGTGCCTTCACCCCCTATTGGCCCTTGGGTCTCGCTCCACATATGTCCCACTGTGCATCGTGAAATGCTTTACATGTCTTCCTACACTGAGTTACTGTGTCCTGCTATGCGATGGCTCTCTGTGTCCAGCTTCTGCCCTCCTGATATGCTTGCTCTACGTGTTCCTTCCCTTAGCATGTTACCTCCCCCCACCTAATGAATGATATTAAGTTAGTATCGTGGAATGTCCGCGGTTTAAACTCTAAGTTCAAACGTTCTCTAGTTATGCAGTACCTTAAATCTCTAAACCCACATATCATCCTTTTGCAAGAGACCCACCTAGTGGGTAGTAAAACCCTTTCCCTGAATAGGAGCTGGATACAGAGAGCGGTGCACTCCACTTATTCCTCATATGCCAGGGGCGTGGTCATCCTGCTGCACAAGAAACTACAATGCAATATAGAACATGTGGTGACGGACCCCCATGGGAGATATGCCATTGTGGTTCTCACTGTTGACTCCCAACTGCTAGCAATAGTTAATGTATACATTCCTCCCCCCTTCAGCAAAGAGGTATTATATTCGATTCTAGAGAAAATTGCTACCTTTGGCCCACTTAAGTTGTTAATGGCTGGGGATTTTAACAATATCTTAGACTACGGGTTGGACGCTTCTAACCCCAATCGGGTGCGTAATCTGGACCTCGGACACTGGGCGGATGTGGCGGTTGTGGAGGAGTTGTGGCGGTGGAAACATCCTGGTGAGAGGGGTTACTCCTATCTTTCCCACGTCAGCTCCTCCTCCTCCCGTATAGATCTTGCCTTCGCGAACCCGGCCCTCCTACCACAGGTGTCAGATGCTAGCTACCTGGCCGGAGGACTTTCAGATCACACTCCTTTGCAGGTGACTTTGAGTCGTCCTGGGGGGGGTGGTCGGAGACTCTGGAGGCTGCACCCGGGATGGGTGGATGAACCATCAGTGGAGCCACAGGTCTCAGGTCATGTGGCGGAATACTGGGAGGTAAATGAGGGCTCTGCGGGTGGACACATGGTATGGGACGCGTTTAAGGCATCCACCCGGGGAGTGTATATTGCAGCTATCAAAGCTGCTAGAACCGAAAAGAACTCAGAGTCGGAGGCTCTTCAGGTGCATGAGATACGATGTGCAAAGGCTCATGCGGAGGCGCCCTCCACCTCTACACTGGCGGAATTACAGATGGCTAGGAGAGCTTTCCTGGTCCACCTCCAATCACTTACACAATGCACGTTTAGGCGTAGGGCAGAGGATCTATTTGAAAGGGGAGACAAGAATGGGAAACTGCTTGCCTACTTGGCTGCAGATGCTAGGTCACACGTGTCTGTCCCATGTATTTACACGACTGGGGGTGCTCTGGTACGGGATAGGGGAGATATTCTAAAGGCTTTTGTGTCCTATTACTCTGATCTGTATGCGGCCATCCCACATTATGACAGCCAGGTTCTGATGGATCTACTGGACTCCTTTCAGATCCCGGTGTTGCCTGGGGAGGCGGTGGAGCTCTTGGAGGCTCCTTTTTCTCCTAAAGAGCTGGCTGTGGCTATTGCCTCCTTCCCGAATGGCAAGGCACCGGGCCCTGATGGGATCCCGGCGGAGTGGTATAAGACCTATTCAGAGGCGGTGTCCCACAGACTGCTGAAACTTTACGGGGAGTGTTTGGAGGTGGGGAGTATGCCCCCATCATGGTATGAGGCCCATGTGGTCTTGCTCCCCAAGCCTGGAAAGGACCCCCTACACTGTTCGTCCTATAGGCCCATTGCACTGTTGAACATGGATCTCAAAATCCTAACAAAGATGGTGGCCAACAGGCTGATGTCTTGCCTGGACCACCTGATCTCCCCTGACCAGACGGGATTCATGCCCAAGAAGGCCACTGATATTAACATCCGCAGGGTATACACGCACACGCAGATTGATGGCGATCTATCTCACGGGGGGGGCCCTGGTGTTTTTCGATCTGGAAAAGGCGTTCGACTCCATTGATTGGGGTTATATGACTCAGGTGCTGGTGCGTATGGGCTTCGGGCCTGTGTTTCTTAAATGGATATCATTGCTGTACGACAGACCTGTGGCGGCAATTCGACTGAACGGTGAGGTGTCGGACGCCTTTCCGGTATCCAGAGGCACCAGGCAGGGTTGTCCCTTATCGCCGGGTCTGTTTGCCCTGGTGATGGAACCCCTGGCGATTGCATTGCGATCCTCCCCCCTAATTCAGGGTATCAAGGTGGGCACTTTGACTGAATCGGTGACTCTTTATGCGGATGACCTGGTCCTGTTTCTTGGGGATACTGGCCCTTCTTTGCATGCAGCACTGACTCTGATGGGCAAATTCACTGAGGTATCTGGTCTCAAAGTTAACTGGACCAAATCCAAAACCCTCCCACTACGCTCTCATGCGTCCCCTAGAGGGGCTGACCCCTTAAACCCCTTACAGTGGGTGACCCAGATTAGGTACTTAGGGGTGCAGATTACAAACTCAGTATCAGACTTCATTGACCTTAATGTGTCCCCATTGCTTAATATTGTCTCCAAGAAGCTGAACTCCTGGAAAAATCTCCCTCTGTCCCTCATAGGTAGGGTCAACCTTATCAAAATGAAGATCCTTCCTCTTCTGCTGTATACACTTAGGAATGCCCCGGTGTGGATACCAAAGTCGGTTTTTAGGGCCATAGATGGTATGATCTCCTCTTTTTTGTGGCAGGGTAGTTCACCCCGCCTTAAGTTGGCCATCCTCCAGCAGCCATGGGGGGAGGGGGGCCTGGCGGTGCCCAACTTCTCCAAGTATTTCCTGGCCGGCCAGTTAGCAGTGGCACACCGTTGGCTCACTTCCGCCCTGGATGATGCGGCAGTGTCGCTGGAAGCCGCATGCGTGGGCTCCTATGAAGCCCTCTCCCGGTTAGTCTACAGGGGACCGAGGGCCCCGTACCCCTTAACGCCTTCCATGAGGTCAGTGATCAGAGCGTGGGCTGTGGCGCAGGCGTTGAGACCCACTGGCCGTGCCACCCTCTCCCCCCATGCTCCCATATGGAGGAACCCCAACTTGATCCATTTTCTGGATTACCCAGACCCGGTGGTGTGGACGACCTATGGGATTAAAACCCTAAATCACATTGCAGTGAATGGTATACTAAGGACGTTTGATGACCTAAAAACGCAGTACGACCTACCTAATACTCACTTCTTCAGATACTTGCAATTGCGCCATGCATTTCAAGCCCAGTTCGGAGGGAACCCCCTGGTTCTGGAGTCTGGAGACTTAGAATCATTGGCTCGCTGTGAATCACTTCCCAAGGAGGTATCCAGCCTCTACAAAAACTTATTTCCGGAGACTACCGGATTACTGTCGCCCTGTCGGCAGGCCTGGGACTCGGTGACCTCGGGACTGGACAGGGACGACTGGGATGATGTCTGGGGGGCGGCGTTCCTGGCCTTAGTTTCCTCTAGAGACAGACTTATACACTATAAGTTTCTACATAGGGTGTACCTGACCCCTGCTAGACTGGCCAAAATGTTCAGAGGTCAGGGATCGACCTGCTGGCGGTGCTCCATGCCTGCTGCCGATTTCATGCATGTTTTTTGGGAATGCACACAGATTCAGACGTACTGGCAGGAAGTGGTGGATTGTATCCGGTCGGTCACCAACATCTCGGTCCCCATGACAGTGGAGGTGTGTCTGTTACTGTTGGTTGAACCCCTGGCTACGACCAGGGCTATAAGAACCCTTCTCATTCTTGTTCTCTTCTACGCCAAAAAAAGAATTATCCTCTCATGGAAGAGTTCCTCTGCCCCCACGGTATCAGCCTGGAAAGCTTTAGTCAACAAAGCCATCCCATTCTACAAAGCCACATACTTGAGCAGAGGAGCGCTGACCAAGTTCGATAAGGTCTGGGGGGGTTGGATGGCCTCCACGGATACGGTATCAGACTAAACCAATTTGACGGAGAGGTGTAGTATTTGGCGGGTGCAGTGGTAGAGAAATCCTGTAGGAAGGAACCGTAGAAACATTTGCCCTAAGCACGTGGGGGTGACTGTTCAACTTTGCAAAGGGGCATGTGGTAATCTGTTGATATGGATGGGTTTCTAGGGTGGGAATGAGACCGTATATCATTTGGTTTTTTGCACTGGAGCTGGGTGTGGGTGGAAGAGCCTTATGTATATTGTATGGGGGGGATTGGTTATGCTCTAACTGCATTTTGCTTCTATTTATCCTAGTCCGTTCAGTGAAAATGGACGGTCTCTAATGCGAGCATTTCTGTTCCCTCATTCCTCCCCCCCCCCTTTTTTTTTTTTTTTTTCTCCCCCTAATTTTGTTAGGTTTTAGTTTTGTACACCGGTCTCTGTGTTTCAACCGGTCAATGTTGGTCATGTATGTGGCCTGTTAATGTATGTCTGTTTATGAAAACTTAATAAAAACAATTTTACAAAAAAAAACCAGTTGCTGCCCGCCTACCGTCAAATGACGGAGGGACTGTTCGGTTCTCGTTTTGGGTGGATGTCATATGACGATGCCCAGAACGGCCGCACTCACGGGGGCGTGCAGCGCAGCAATTGAGGTTGCGCTATGTTGCTAGGACACAGCGCGACCCTGATCTCTGTAAAGAGCCATGGCTCTAACTATGCGATCGACTGTATCCAACCACAGCCGGTCACATGTAAACAAGGAAGTGCAGTGAATTGGCACTCTTCGCCCCACACTGACAGAGTGTCTGGCAAGGAGTGCCGATCAGTGGCATCTCCTCGCAGGGGAGACCTGAGCTGGTAATCAGGGCACTGATAGTTAATGCCCTGATTACAGGAAAGCATTAGCAGTGCCCATCAGTGCCACCAATCATTAGGAAAAGGGAAGTAGAGAGTACCCCGCTCCAAGGCTGTCTGCAAATTAAAGATCTCTTGATACTACTGTGGCAACAAGACTGGGTGCCTGCCTACCAATCATTGCCTATCAGTGTCACCAGTCAGTGCCCATCAGTGCCACTAATTGATGACCATAAGTGATGCTAGTCAGTGCAGCCTTTCAATGCCTGCTCATCAATGTCCATCAGTACTGCCCATCAGCGCTGCCCACCAGTGCCGCCTATCAGTGCCCACCACTGCCACTTATCAGTGCCACCTATCAGTGCCCATCAGTGTGGCATATTAGTGCCTCCTCATCAGTGCTCATAAGTTTTGCTCATCAGCGCACATCAGTGAAGGAGAAAAATTACTTACTTACAAAATTACTGACAGAAACTAATGCCGCGTACACACGATCATTTTCCAGCCTCTAGAAAAAACAAAGTTTTTTCCAACTTCATCATTAAAATGACGTTGCCCACACACGATTGTTAAAAAAAAATGCTCTAGCAAAGCGCGGTGACGTACAACACGTACGATGGCACTATAAAGGGAAAGTTCAATTCGGATGACGCCACCCTTTGGGCTGCTTTAGCTGATTTTGTGTTAGTAAAAGACGATTCACGCTTTTCTGTTACAGCGTGATGAATGTGCTTACTCCATTACGAACGGTAGTTTTACCAGAACGAGCGCCTCCGTCTCATAACTTGCTTCTGAGCATGCGCGGGTTTTTAACGTCGTTTTAGCCCACACACAATCATTTTTTACAAACTCGAAAAACGTCATTGTTTAAAACGTCGTTAAAAAATGCAGCATGTTCAAATTTTTGTCGTTTTTCAGAACCCGAAAAATGATGCGAAGCCCACACACGATCGTTTTTAATGACATTTTTTAAAAACGTTGTTTTTTACATGCCGAAAAATGATCGTGTGTACGCGGCATAAGAAATACTTATTTTTTTTCCAAATTTTTGGTATTATTTTTTTTTTTTTTTAAATACAAATCCCAGCAGTGATTAAATACCACCAAAATAAAGCTCTGTTTATGTGAAGAAAAAAATAACAAATTAATATGAGTACAGTGTTGCATGACCGCGCATTTCTCATTCAAAGTGTGACAGCGCTGAAAGCTGAAAAACGGCCTATGCAGGAAGGGGGTAAAAGTGTCTGGTATTGAGGTGGTTAAGCTTTGTAAAAAAAAAAAAATGCAAATTGATTGTTTTTTATGCACAGCTGCACCAGATTTTGCACTCTCCAGTTTTAGTAAATCAACTACCGCCAAACATGCATGTCACCTGGATAGCAGTAAAGGAAAATCCCACTAAAACAAGAGTATTTTATTTTGATTTATTTACTATAGGTACTTATATAACATCATCAATTAACGCAGCGCTGTACACATACTGTTTATTGCACATTCACAATAATCCCTGCCCTCAGGGAGCTTAGAGATGAAATCCTCCAATGGGGACAACTGTGCCAGTAACAGGGTATTATTACATTTAATTTGTGTTGCTCATTCATTGCCCGTCATATCTCTAGGACAGAAGGTAAAGTCTTTTCCAAAATAAACTCAATATTACAACACAGTTTTGGTTGAATCTCACCTTTAAAGGGTAACACCACTTTTATTGGGAAAAATAGCAAATAAAAAAATTAAAGCAGAGGGAAAAAGTCTAAGGCCCCGTACAGACGAGCAGACAGTCCGATGAAAACGGTCCGCCGGACCGTTTTCATCGGACATGTCCACTGGGAGATTTCGGTCTGATGGCTGTACACACCATCAAACCGAAATCCGCGCGGACAGAGAACGCGGTGACGTAGACGACACTGACGTTCTCTATCGCACGAGTTCAATGCTTCCACGCATGCGTCGAATCAATTCGACGCATGCGCAGGATTTCTGTCCGCTGGTTAGACGTACTAACCAGCGGACATGTCCGCCGGACAGCTTCCCAGCGGACATGTTTCTTAGCATGCTAAGAAACATTTGTCCGCTGGAAATCTGTCCGCTAGCCTGTACACACGATCGAATCTGTCCGCTGACACTGGCCGGCGGACCAGTTTCAGCGGACATGTCCGGTCGTGTGTACGAGGTATAAGGGGAAAAAAAAAATACAGCCACCTAGGGCCGAAACAACTAATCGATTAATCGACAACTAATCGATTATGAAATTAATCGATTACAATTTTTATAATCGATTAATCGGCCAGTAACATAATGGGGTTAAAAAAACAAAAATTTGCCTTTTATAGTACAAAAAAGCTAATCGCTACTGTAAATATTACTTTCACTGTCCCACAGTAAAAAAAATTAACCCCTTACAATAGCGATTATTTTCTCTTTTTGTACTTATTTTTGTTTTTTTATCCCCATTATGTTACTAAACATCTAAGGCCGGGGTCACACCTCTGTTTTTTGGTGCTTTTTGAAGAAACACACTACAGTTCATTTACATGTTTTCCTATGAGACACGTTCACAGCCATGATTTTTTTCAGCTACTGCGTATTTGGAAAGGGCAAGGACTTTTTAACGTAAAACGATGCTATTTTTTTTTTTTTGGTTAAATATACTTCAATGGAGAAGCTGCAGAACAGCATGTAATGTGTTTTTGTGGCAATTTGTGTTTTGTAATCTGCCCAACAACAAATTGGCTCAAAAAAAATGTAAAAATGCAATTTTTTATTTTTTTTTTTTAAGGCTATTATCCGATTAATTTAAATAATAATTGGCCAACTAATCGATTATGAAGATAATCGTTAGTTGCAGCCCTACAGCCACAACATTCAATGATTGGTAAACTGCAATTTATTGCATTTTTAGTCTAATAATGTTTATTGTTATACAAAAATTACATTTCTTTTTCACTCTACAGCTCTTTCATTTTTTTTAGGCATGCTCGGCAACAAAAATTTCATTTTTGGCACATTGACATAATCAAACAGATTTTTCTTTCCAAGCAGAAGAAGGTAGGAATCTGAACCAAGGTTTGTCAACCCCTTCCCGCTGCGCCCCCGACTATTTAACTGTAACGGTAACTGCGATGGGAGTGCGTAGGTTGTACACTCTCACCACAGAAAGGTGATTACATAGGGCAGCATATATATGGGTACCTTCAGTGGTAAGACGTTAAAATCCTTGCAATGTACATTTATCAGAGGGAATTGTTTTTTTTTCCCAACAAAAATGGAGTTACCCTTTAACCCTTTACCCTTTAGTCATTTTTCGGCATAAAAAAAAAGTAATTTATAAAAACGTCATTAAAAATGATCGTGTGTGGGCTTCACATCGTTTTTCGGCTTCTGAAAAGCGACAAAAAAAGTTTTTTAAAACTTCGTTTTTCGGGGTTGTAAAAAATGATCGTGTGTGGGCTAAAACCATGTTTTAAACCCGCGTATGCCCAGAAGCGAGTTATGAGATGGAAGCGCTCGTTCTGGTAAAACTACTGTCCATAATGGAGTAAGCACATTCATCACGCTGTAACAGACAGAAAAGCGCGAATCGTCTATTACTAACACGGAATCAGCTAAAAGCAGCCCAAAGGCGAATAGAACTTCCCCTTCCCCGAGTGCCGTCGTACGTGTTGTACGTCACCGCGCTTTGTTCATCATTTTTAAAAAACGATGGTGTGTGGGCAACGTCGTTTTTAATGATTAAGTTGGAAAAATGTCTTTTTTTGGACATGCTGAATTTTTTTTTTTTTTCATGCCGAAAAACGGCCATGTGTACGTGACATTAGGTGTGCTTTAATGTCAGAGCTATTTTTTTAATTACCTTTTTAATTACGGTTTGGAGTACAGTGGAACCTTGGATTCTGAGCATAATCTGTTCCAGGATTCCGAGCATTTTCGAACGGCTCCGGTGTCCCCCCACCTCAGGCCAAACACGGTACTGCACACCGCTGTGGCTTGATTCCTGCTCGTTTTGCGAGACAACACTCGCAAACCGAGTCAGGATTAAAAAAATAAATAGTGTTCGTATTGCGAAACGCTTGTTAACCGGGTTACTCGCAATCCGAGGTTCCACTGTATTCTTCTTGGAGCTGCGAGACCCACACATAGAAAACTTCTAGTACCAATAGCAAATGTACTGTAGCTCTCTAACCCAGCCTTTTTCAACCAGGGTGCCTTGAGGTTTCTTCAGGGGGGCCTTGGCAAAATGCCTAAAAGCTGCCCAAAGATTGCATACAAGCCTGCGTAGGGATAAAGCCTGCCTTTTCTTTACACAAAGCCACAGGTTTTCTTCGTGCCACATTACAACCTTCTAGCTGCTGGCATCCTAACGACCAATAACATCATCAGGTGATAAGGAGCATCTCAGTCGCCTGCACAGCATCCTTGTTTGACCATCCTGTGCCCCTCTCCATCAGCGTTGGGGTCACATTAGCTGAGTGATGGAGAAAAACTGAGGGAGAAGAGAAACATTGGAATACTAGTCGGTACCAGTTTTCAAAAGTGTATTTGCTTTGGAAGAATAAATTGCTACTAATGTTGGGTGTTCTACCTGTGGGGGTGTTTCTGCATTATGTAAACCTAATAGGGGTGCAACGGATCAAAAAACTCACGGTTCGGATCGTTCCTCGGATCAGGAGTCACGGATCGGATCGGCAAAAAAAAAAATCTTCCCCACTGTAATATACACATCTCCCCCCCCCACTGTAATATACACATCTCCCCCCCCCCCATTGTAATATACACATCTCCCCCCCAACTATAGTACCCCCTCGGTGCAGACACCCCCCCTCCTCTCAGTACAAGAGATCTCCCCTCCTCTCAGTACAAGAGACCCCCCCTCCTCTCAGTAGTCAGTACAAGAGACCCCCCCCTCCTCTCAGTACAAGAGACCCCCCCTTCCTCTCAGTACAAGAGACCCCCCCTTCCTCTCAGGTCAAGAGACCCCCCCCTCCTCTCAGGTCAAGAGACCCCCCCTCCTCTCAGGGCAAGATACCCCCCCTCCTCTCAGGGCAAGATACCCCCCTCCCCTCAGGGCAAGAGACCCCCCCCCTCGGGCAGTACAGACACTCCTAGCTTGTGTCCCAGGAGTGCGGGCTCCTTCTCTGTGTGTGTAAAAAGAGGACGGCTCCGGGGCTAGGCCCAAGCCGCGGCCTTTCCTAATGTTATTCCTGCGGCTCCGGAGCTAGGCCGAAGCCGCGGCCTTTTCTAGCCGAAGCCTAGCTCCGGAGCCGCGGCCATAACATTAGGAAAGGCCGCGGCTTCGGCCTAGCTCCGGAGCCGCGGCAATCCGCGGATCACAGTGTGTTCCGATCCGAAGGGGGTGACCCGTTCGGATCACGGATCAACTGTGATCCGTTGCACCCATAAAACAATGGGGTGCCTCAAGACTATCCATATTTTTTAAAGGGTGCCTTAACTGGAAAAAGGTTGAGAAACACTTTTCTAACCAGTCCATATCCCCTTCCCTCTTCAGTACTGCTGTTAACAGCTAAAAAGTAAATAAAAACTGCACATCTTCTATTTGGTGCTGATCCTTCTGACCCACAGCTTGTGGTAAATATGGACCTTGCTACAAAATATACAGTATTTTACTGCCTATTTATGGCTGTTCACCTTGACTAGTGAATTTAGCAAAAAATCCTTTTAACATTAAAAATTAATTTGATATTAAATTTATATGTAGCTACAGACACATAAAACATTCTATTAGAAAAATAAATTATTAATAGCGTGGGATAAAGTACACACAGTGAAGTGGACAACACCAAGGGACTTCATGCAGTTCAGTATGTGCACTTAATTTCTGAGAACACAGGATTATTGCTGAACAAGGGGTCATAGAAAATGATGTTCAATTTTACAAAAATCAAACGATTTATTTGAGCAATTTACAGAGAAAATTTATGAGATTTATTCATGAGAGTTTAGAACGTTTGGCAGAGGACTCTGGTAAACCTCATGCCAACCTGGGCAATTTAAGAGGGGCCTATTATGACAAAATGCATAAAAGATCTAGGCAACTATCTATACTGTATGCAAATCTTGACTGCTATAAAAGCTGAATCTGGACATGTCAATAATCTTGATCAGCAAGGCCACCCATCACAATAACAACCAACAGGATCAACGGGCAGATTTGGGAAGTGGGGAAGGACAAGATGTGCTTATAACCTAACCTCTTTACAACAGCACAACACAAATATGTGCCATGGTGTTGTTCTGGGGTGCGCTTCATTAAAGCCCCCAAAACTGTGACTGAGCCGTCAACCATCAGGAGCTGGTTAAGACAGGTTCCCTATTACATTGAGGAAACTTTCAATTTTAGAGTTAGGACTGCAGTATACAGGGAGCCTTGACGGGGCCTACAGCTTACGCATGTATTTGCAAATGCGTGCAACTAAACCCCTGTTTTACGCACTGTTAGGTGAATTTGGTTGGTTGCTGATTGGTTGGCGAGTTGAGCTTGGTTATTCTGTGTGTTTGTTGACATGCGTCCGCCCTTCCAATGCTCCTTTCTGTGAAGACCAGTCATGGGTAGGGGCAGTGACAGTTGTTTTTTGTATTGTTGTCATTGTGGTCAGGCAACACACTAGCACCTTTGCTTCTATGTGCTGGGTGTTTAGTGTGCCCCTGCTCCTTTAAGGAGGGTTGGGCTCCCTCCATCTATCCATCAGCATACATGTGCTTCCATTGAGGAGACTTTAAATTTTAGAGTTAGGACTGCAGTACACAGGGAGCCTTGACGGGGCCTGCAGCTTACGGATGTATTTGCAAATGCGTGCAACTAAACCCCTGTTTTTAACGCACTGTTAGACAGGTGAATTCGGTTGGTTGCTGATTGTTTGGTAAATTGAGATTGGTTATTCTGTGTGTTTGTTGAAATGCATCCGCCCTTCCAATGCTCCTTGCTGTGAAGATCAGTCATAGGTAGTGGCAGTTGTTTTTTGTAAGGTTCCCTATTACGTCAACACTGTACAGCCAATCAAGTTGAGCAAACGTCGTCAAAGCCTACTTACTGAAAGAGTTGGCTCCCTCGGGCAACAAGGGTTTAAACTACAGATATCTGTAGACATGCTGAACATGTTGCCATGATGTTTTCACTGAAGTACCCCCTGCTTATTCAGTTCTTTATAAAATTAGTTTGAAAAGGATCAAAATTTGATTTTTGACTTCCTGTGAAATCCTTTTCTTAGAGTACATTACAAGACACTGGCTCACCATGGGTAACATAGCTGCCTTCAGGTGATTGGACACTGGCAAACAAAGACTGTAAGAACCGTCCTAATATAGCCCCTCCTACTCTCAGAAAGTCTTTGTTTTGTAACAAGCTAAATCCTATTTTCCTAATCGTACATTACAGGGCACAGGATCAGAGTCTTAGGACCATGGGACATCTGAAAGCAGTCCAACACAGCAAACAAATGATGACAGGCCCACGTAACAAACTAGCCAAGAAAAGGGCTCCATAGAACTTAGAGGAGCTTGAAGGACCTTGTGACCAAAACTAACAACAGATGAGGCCTGAACACCCACCTGATAAAACTGTCAGAAAAACACCCCTGTGATGGTTTCAACTAATCCTGTACATAACGTATTTATTAATAAATGTAGGTTTTCTAATTTGTTTTCTTTGTAAAAAAAACTCACTCTGTTCTCTTCAGCAACGCGCCCCCATCTTCATTGTGGTCATCTGAAGCCGTATTTGTTGTTTCTTCTAGGATACGGCGCTGCTGGCTACCCAGCATGTGCCGCCCAATCTCGCGCATGCATAAACCCTACAAAAAAATGAGGCGCAAGTGGTCTTTGGAGAAAAGCAACTACGATAGAGATCTTACTATTACTGGTGCTCAAGGCTAAATGTAGATCCAGATCCGATTGGAGAAAACAAAAGATCTGTTGCAGAAGTATCTCCTGGGATAGAATTTTCTAGCATCACACCACACAAAGCAGTCCTTCCAGGTGTGATGTTAAGACTTAGTGAGAAGATGATTTCCTAGCTTTTAAAAGCATAGGGAAGAGCCAAGCCCTTGACTCAAAAGCCAGTGACTGGGAACAAGGCGGTGGACCGGTTCCTAGGATAGAAGATCCGGGAGAGCCCACAGAGACTTGCGCCTATCCGCCCAGCATCATTGGTTGCTAGAACACAGGGCTGGGACAAGGGGGACCCCAGACCTTCTCTTGCCAATCATTATCAAATCATCTTTGCTCGGGTAGCCCATCCTTCTAATACTGTACGCAGCTCCTTCAACCTACAGCCGGTAGGCACAGAGCAGTGAGTGACAGTTTCTAATGTAAGCAAACATTGCTCCCATTCACCACCAACAAAAGGAGAGACAATGGGCTGACCAGCAGCAAGGGGGGTGGGGGCACTTGAATACTGACCAGAAGCAAAAATGGCGTTGGCCACTGGCAAGCAGCAAAGGGTCACTTGCCCACTCAACAGCACCAAGTGGGGTACTTCTCCACTGACCAGCCGCAAAGTGGGCACTTCTTTACAAGCAGAAAGAGGGGCACTTGTCCACTGACCAGCAGCAAGAGGGCATTTGTCCACTGACCCGCAGCAAGGGAGAACTAGTCCAATGAACATCAGCAAGGGGACACTTGTACACTGACCAGCAGCAAGGAAACGCTTATCTAGTTACCAGAAAGCAAGGGACACATATCCACTGACCATCAGCAAGGAAACACATCCATTTACCAAAAAAACAAGGGGGGACATGTCCACTGACCAGCAGCAAAGGAAGCACTTGTCCACTGACTAGAAGCAAGAAGGCACTTGTCTACTGACCCCTCTTGTCCACTCACCAGCACACAACTGACAGAAAGCAAGAGGGTACACATTGCCAACCTGCAGTAAAGGGGCACTTGTTCACTCACCAGCAGTAGTCTGCTGCTAGCCTTGAACACTGCAAAATTGGTGTCCACCGAGCCCCTAGTCTTGGTTGATATTTGTAATATTTCCCTTTAAGCAATTCCCAGTGCCATATTTTGTCCGAACAAAGGTGGTTCTCCCCCATCCACTGCAAAAGTCAGTCTTCTTCAGTCCATTAAATACAGTTTGGCACAGCTAGCTTCAAGCACTACGGTTGGCCTTGCCCCCTACTCCACCCTCTGTCCCTTATTTTGGCAGATCAAGCTTGGCAACCCTGTGCACCCAAGGTGGTCAAAAGCCCAAAAATTCTGTTTGCAGTTTGGAGTAAATGTTTCTATAATATTAGTCTGAATCTGCACTATACACCATCGGTTCAGCATAAAGGAACAATTACCATGGCTCCACCCTCTGTCCCTAAATGAGGAGTAATCTTCTTTTTGGGACATGTGGTGGTATGAGACGCGTGTATACCTTCTGTACTAAAATAGAATTTCAAATAAACATTGTAGAAGGTGATGGGTGGAAAATGTTTTATATTCATCTCAATAAACATATTATGACAGAGAGGAAGGTTGTTGCAGGACTGGATTAGCACCTCTAGATCTGATGCCATGATACTCTATTGGAAAAAAGGAGAAGAGTGCCAAGTCCTTGTTTATGAAGAGCTTCTGCATACTGTGAACATAGACAGCCACTGGCATCTACCACACCTGAATCATTTCTGAAAATTCAAAAACTAAACAATAACCAAGACTGTCAGAAGGTCAGGTGGTGGCGACATGTTCCTTTACTCCATTCAATAATAAAGATGAATTCCAGGTAAATGCACATATAAAATGCATACTTTATATGGGAGCGGTTTTACCTGCCAGAGGGTTTGAATTTAATGTCCATCCAGTCCTGGCTCTGCCACACAGCATAGCCTGGTGGAACACACCACTGACAGTTAAGGAATACAGTGGTGACTCTCCCCCAACGCAGCCTGCTGACTGGAAAGAGAAATATCATATGGAAGGCTTTGCTCTTTCTTCCTATATGTATGTTTTTCTAAACACATTTGCATGAAGCTCATCCCATCGGATCCCCGTCGATACCCTTCATTCCCCTAGTATGAGCCCTGCATATTTACTTGACAAAAAAAGATATATATATTTTACAAATTAAAGACAGGAATATAATGATGAAAAAACTGTACATTTCATTTAATAAAAAATCTTTCCTTCATACTCTACAGAGACTTGTGCAACCTGCACTGTTGTAGTCAATGTATAAGGTGCAACAGAGCAGCTAGAACCTTCAGGGCCCCGATGCAAGAAACCACAAAGGGCCCCCCTGACTCCCGGCTGGGTCCCTTTCCTCTGAGCCGGTGGTGGAATGCCAGGGCCCAGCTGCAAGTGCAACTGGGCCCTGGCCCTGGTAGTTCCACCACTAGTTCCGTCTGTAGTTTTTTTTATTGTTATTTTTTACTTTTTTTCTGCTTTTTCAGGAGCCCTGTTGGGAGGCTTTGGTGAACTATCAGGGGTCTAAACAAACCTCTGATGTCTCAACTTTGAGACAGAAAAGGGAGATTGAGGATATAGCCCTCCATCTCCTTCACTGCAGCCTCCAATGCACAGAATGAATGGACAGGAATAGATCTATACAGAGCTTCCCGTTCATTCACAAACTGAAGCATAGTAAACACAGCAGATATGTATGGACAGTCAGTCAGTGATCAGTACCAATCAATCACTGGGGTTGATTGACCAAAACTGGAAAGTTTTCCATCAGATTTTTTTAATAAACCCCACTGTGTCAACTCAGCCCCTTCCATCGCTCTCCATCCTGACACATCCCCTGCAGCATCCAGCGGGAGAGGGGAGGGGGGAAGCCAACAGAGCTGTGCGAGGAGGAGGGGGGCAGAGGGGCATACAAGGGCCCAGGGCAGAAGAAAGAAGAGGAAGCTGGATAGGAGGGGTGGCATATAGAGGAACCAATCCTCTCCATTTTCTTCCTGAATGTCTGCAGGAGGAAGAAGAAGAGAAGTGGGCTTTCAGCAGCTACAGGGGGAAAATGGAGGAGATCGGTTCCTCTATATGCCGTCCCTCTTTCCAGGTGTACAGGGCAGCCGCACAGTGCTGGGTCACAATTGTAACCCCTGCAGTTACGTCCCTGAGGTGCAATCACAATCAGACTAGGATGTAATTTTGTTTATTAGTGTAGTAGCTTCAGATGTCAATGGATCGCCCATGGCAAGCAACAACATTAGAAAAAAATTGGGTGAGGTCAATGTAAATTGTGCTTAAAAAGTATTATGAAAATGGTTACTTTTGTCTGCCATTCCTCCTAAAAATGGAAGTGCACTTCCTGGTATATGAGGATGCCTACATCATCATAGTGGTATATCTGCAATGTGAGCTCTAAGGCACGGCTGCCTGAATGGTTCCCAGTGCAGCTGCTCCCTCTCCAGTCTGAGTGCTGCAATATGGAGTATTACAGAAGGCTAAAATCATGTCAAATTCACATATTTATATATGCTGCATTGAGAAAATATACTAAAGCCCTGTACACACGATCAGTACATCCAATGAGAACGGACTGAAGGACCGTTCCATCGGTCAGTTATCCTCCGGTCCAAAAAAATAGAACTTGCTTTAAAATTGAACCGATGGATGCCTAACCGATAGGTCAAAACCGACGGTTATTATGCAAAAGCATAGGTTAAAAACCCGCGCATGCTCAGAATCAAGTCGACGCATGCTTGGAAGCATTGAACTTCATTTTTCTCAGCACGTCGTTGTGTTTTACGTCACCGCGTTGGACTCGGTCGGTTTTTTAACTGATGGTGTGTAGGCGCGACGGACCATCAGTCAGCTTCATCGGTTAACCGATGAAACAGTCCTTCAGTCCGTTCTCATCGGATGGACTGATCGTGTGTACAGGGCTTTAAAGCGGAGCTCCACCCGAAATTAAACATAACCTCAAAAATAATACTGCCGATCAACAATGCTTAAACCGATATTTTCAATAAAAAATTATTTACTGTACCAGTTAAACTAGATGGGCTTCCGGTCTGCAGCCCTCGGGTTTCTGTCGGGTTTTTCTGTGTTTCCTGTCCCGAGCAGTGTCTTCCCGGGAGCTTGTGTCATAGCTCCATTGTTATTGTATTCTGCCCTGTTATACTAAACATCGCACAATTTCGTGGAGCAGGAAGTGACGCGTGATGTAAACAAAGGCAGGAGGGCTGGCTTTACAAAAATGTCCATTACAGGACAGATACTGCGACGCTGACGCCGCTGGTCCCGGGTGCGAGTGCGCATGCGCGCGATCGAGCGATGGATGCTGGGATTACAGCATCACCGCATCCAGGAAGTCTCTGCTGGTGGGATTCATAATGCCCACAGTGAAGATGGCAACGGCTGACGAGGGAAAATATAAGTTATTATTACAGACAGCATCAGATATGGACGGACCTTTAAAACGAGAAACGTGAGTTTATGTAAGCCTTGACAATAATTGTTTAACTACCCCCCCCCCCCCCAAAAAAAAGTTTTGGCATGGGAGATCTGCTTTAACTGTTTTTAATATATAAAACTACTTTTATATATGCATAGAAATGAACGTTACATATCATCAAGCAAATGAAAAAAAGTTTACACATGTTACAGGTAATAACTATCAAGGAAGTAAACTGTAAAAAAAGACAAAAAGTTCTTCTCCCTGCAAGCTAAGAGCATAACATGCTAGAATGCTTCGCAAAACAAAGCCCTCCAGCAGGGCGCTCTTACAGCTTCCATCTTCACCCAGTCTTCCTTACGGATTTGTGGGCTGCAGCTGTTTGACTGGCCAAGCCGTGATGACATCACTCCTCAGCATGTGCAGGAGTCACCGCCGTGGCACGTCATCCATTAAGAGCACAGTGCGCATGTGCCAGTGACATCACCAGTCCTACACATTTAGGTAATATTTACTGTACCTACAGGTAAGCTTTATTATAGGCTTTCCTGTAGGTATAAATCATTATAAGGGCTTTACTACCACTTTACGTTTTAAAGCTATATATAAAAGGCACAAATTAATATGAATCCAGCTCTGTACTCATTACAGGTATTTTTTGAATACAGCCGTGTAATACTTGAATTTGACTTGGTATCAGCCTCTTGCAGCACCTGCATCACAGGACTGGAGTGTGAAAGGAAAAAGCTGAATTATGAGCTAATCAGTGCATTGAGGAAGAGAGCAGAGTGACAGAGAGATGCCCTCATCAAGGTGCCGCTTCTCCTTTCAGTGTCCAGTCATAGGCTGGGGCCCAGAATGATACAGAGGGAGCGAGTTGAATGATGCTGGCTATGAGGACATCTGAAATATCTGGATTGAAAGTAATTATTGCAGCAAATGCTGTTTTTTATTTTATCTTTTATTGGCTATTCATTTTGATTATTTTGGCTTAAAGGGGTTGTAAGGGTACATTTTTTTTTCCTAAATAGCTTCCTTTACCTTAGTGCAGTCCTCCTTCACTTAATTCGTCCTTCGATTTTGCTTTTAAATGTCCTTATTTCTTCTGGGAAATACTCACTTCCTGTTCTTCTGTCTGTAACTCCACACAGTAATGCACACAGCTCCTTTATCTGCAACGTAGAGAGCGTCCTGACTCTCCTGTAGTCCAAGGGAGGGGGCGAGCACGACACTCCACACCAGGGAGAAAGCCTTGCATTACTGTGTGGAGTTACAGACAGAAGAACAGAAAGTGAGGATTTCTCAGAACAAATAAGAACATTTAAAACAAAATCGAATGATAAGGTAAGTGAAGGAGGACTGCACTAAGGTAAAGGAAGCTATTTAGGGAATTTTTTTTTTACCTTTACAACCCCTTTAAGTTCTGCTTTAAACTGCCATTGCAGTACAATCATGAACTCCTCGCAGCTTATCAAAAGATCTCATTAGAAGTGCCTTCTTGCCTTCTGGGCCTAGTGGAAGGTTTGGCACCAACTAGGGCTCAACATACCCTGCTCAATCTCCTGTTATTTTATGCTCAAAGGCCATTGGTCTTGTACTGTAAGAAGCCAGTGGCACCCTTCTTGACATATTGGAAAGGGCTGGTGAATAAAATGCTCCCATTGTATAAAACTACTTATACGAGTAGGGAATGTTCCAAAAAAATTTAGAAAGTTTGACAAGTCTGGCTAGACATTCCCTCCTCCTCTAAATAGAGGTAATGTCCCACTGCTCTGTTTGTAACGATCCTAGTCTTATCTGACACTGTGTGCATTAAAAATGTGTAAATGGCCATGGTGAAAACAGTTGAGACCCCTTTGTGATCCTTAGGCCTCGTACACACGACCGAGTTTCTCGGCAAAAACCAGCAAGAAATTTGCTGGGAGATATTTTTTTGCCGAGGAAACCGGTCGTGTGTACATTTTCGTTGAGGAAACTGTCGAGAAACTTGACGAGCCAAAAAGAGAGCATGTTCTCTATTTCCTTGACGGGAATGGAGAAAATTGGCTTGTCGAGTTTCTCGACGGCTTCACAAGGAACTCGACGAGCAAAACGATGTGTTTCGCCCGTCGAGTTCCTCGGTCGTGTGTACGAGGCCAGAGATGTGCCATTGGACCCAAGACGTCTTCAGGTCCATTCTTTTTTTTTTTTTTTTTTTTCACAAAGAGTCTTTATTGGGTGAATAATAAAGCATAATACATTGTACATTTACAGAAGCACAATAAATGTGAAGGATTGTATACATCAAAAAAAATGAACAATCATAAAGAAGTTGCAGATAATCAGTTTCATATAGGCATATATGTAGCAAAAGTGCCTTCATTTTAGAACTAAGATGAGAGAATATGATTGCTTGGTCAAGCAAAGTTGTGAAGGGGGGGGGGATGGGGACAGGAGGGGGAGGGGGGAGGGAAAGAGAGAAAAAAAAAAAAAAAATTATCAGTCCTGAAATATGTCAATATCAGCTCCTATCTATACCTTTATTTTATAATAGATTTGTAGTGATGAGAGTCTTTGAATGTTGACCAGCTAGACCAGGTCGCATAGAATTTAGTAATTCTTTCTTGGGAAATACTAATGAGTTCCTCAACTTTTTCCATGCTATTTATTCTCCTAAACCACTCAGCTTTCGTTGGAGTATTAGAAGACCGCCAGTGAGAAGGGATACAGTGCCGCGCTGCATTAATCATGAACATGGGGAGTGATTTCAAATTCTTATGTGCTTGATGCTTGTATGTTATATGTATTTTGGGGCCGTAGTGCAGGGCTCAAGTCCTGCGGGAACGCATGGGAACGGAGTTCCTGCACTATTTTCACAGCAGGAACTCAGTTCCCTTTGCAGGACTAGAGCAGCCGACAGCAGCCGAGCCGCCCGAGCCAATCCTTCACTAAGCAGCGATGCCCAGCTCGAGTCACTGAACTTGCTTCTTTCTAAATCCCGCGATAACTCGCGGCAGACCTCCGCAATGTCTCCTGGGAACAATGACAAAAGCTCCCAGGAGACATTGCGGCATCGAGGAAGTGACGGAATACCCGTATACTACCCGATGAATCCATAAACAGGAAGCGGCCAGTAACATAAAGGATTACTATGGTACAATGAATCGGAAAAAAAAACATGCGGTTTAGTAATTATGCATATGAGCATATCATTTTTTTTTGGTGGGGGAGTGGATCTTGGGTGGGAGTTCCCACACTTTTTTCCCCAGGACTTGACCCCTGCCGTAGTGTTATAGGTTTATCATCCTAAACCCCCTAGGGTATATCCGGGTGGGTAGGGTTCCTCATGAGGTGGGATTGCGTGGAATGAGGGAGAGAAAGGAGGAGGGGAAGTTTTTGTACGTCCTGGTTACGTTTTGTTTTTTTGAGCCCTGCTAGGCTGAATTATTGTTTTGTACAGTTTTTATGTTAACTCGATAAACAGAGATTTACAAAAAAAAAAAAAGTACATGCCTTCGCCTGAATAAAGGTGAATACTTTTATATGCATTCCTGTTATTCTACTGTAAATCAAGGGAAATTACAGAGCACACCAGGCCTGCATATCAGTTCTAGATCTGTTCTTAGTTCCTGACTTCGAAATCTTCTCTCACACAATGTGAGAACTCAGCACCATTCAACAACCTCAGTTTCCCCGACCATTATTCACTGCTGTCCTGAAAAGCAGAACTGGAGAACAATCCAAAAAGAATTAAGAGCCTGATTTAATCCCTTGATAAAACCTTTATGGATGATTCATGCGTCATTTTTATGAAGAAGGTTACAAGCTGCAGAGAGGCCGGGCAGCGCAAGAAGCTAATGTCACACTATATAAATGTCTTAACAAGTAAGTACCTTGGCAAATCAATCTCTGAAGTCAATGTAAGTGATATGAAAGGGTGAACCTGATGAATAACAAAAGGAACATGTGCATCGGATCAAAGACAGGCTCTCAACAGTCATGTAATAGCTGGAACAAAACATCATGTATAATGACTTTGTATTATCTAATGGAATGCTCGTCAGAGAGAGAGAGAGAGACGAGGTAACAAGACGGCTTACAGAGGATCTCACAGTGTCTCAGGAGCAGAGAAACCTTGTGTTCAGCTTATATTCTGTTCTTCCTGAAGAACTTTAGATACAATCCAGTCAGGCAAGACAATCTGGCATTTAAACTGGTTTGAGGAACATATTCTACAAACTGAAGTATTCCGCAATTTGTATCTTGGAAATTCACCTCCTCCACATAGCTAAATCCGTTTTAATTCTGATACTTCATTATGAATAGCCCCGAACCTGAAAATGTATATATATTTTTAATTTACCAATCCATGGCTACACCCATCATTGTGGGTATACACTGGAGGGGTCTTCAGGGTCTGGGATCCATAGGGATGGACCACGGCTCTGGACCTCTACTGTACCCTGCGGCTAATTATGAGTGTTTTACCATAAGCTGAGGTGAGCACCCAAGCAGGTTTCAGTGGCCGACGCATTTTTACAGGTATCGTGATGATAATGCCAATTGGGCACCCCAAAAGGCTGTGAGAGAGGGCAAGGGGAAGCCATGTTGTTCAGGATTAATAGGTCAGTCATGATATTCTGAGACACCTAACAGTAGTTATTCCCTTTCCATAATCCTAGGATGTGCATCTTCTATAATCACAACCTCCTAGCTGCATTCCAAACATCTTTGTTTAGCACGTTCATAGACACCGCAGAACCTCCTAACCAACCTCAAAACAAAGCATGGCAAACAGATAACCCATTGCTTTAGACCTCATAAACCCCTTCACAGAAATTAACACAATACACATCTCAGTATCACCATAATGGCCACGGAAACCCGTAAAGCTTTCAGGCTTGAGTAACTAGAACCTTAAATCGGACCTGGAAGAAAATTGTTTGACCCCCCTTTAACATTTAGCACTAACTTTTTTTGAGGAGGGGAGCGGATACCTGGTTTTGATAGGTACCCACTCCCATTTCTGCCCAGGCGATCAGACTGGGAGTTCACCCACCCCCCTCCTTCACCTGCAGCCTTCTGGAACTATCACAGGTCCCAGAAGACTGTGGACCCTTCACAAAGCACAGTGCGGCTCGTGCATGAACAGTGGCATCTTTGTAAATATGCCGGCAGCTGGACCCAAAGCCCATTAAAGAATCAGCTCAGGTGAGGACAGCTATGGATCCCTGAACAGGTGAGTGTCCTTCTATTAAAAGTCAGCAGCTTCAGTATTTGTAGCTTCAGTGTGTGTTAAGATATACAGCAGGTAAAATAAGTATTGAACATTATGGTTCAATATTTAATTATTGTACACATTACCTGTGCAACTCCCAATTTCAAGGGAAATATGCGTAAAGCATTTTAAGAACAGGAGAGGAGCTTGTTCTAATGTGCAAAAAAAAAAAGAGAAGGATGGAATTCAGCTTTAACCACTTGCCAACCAGCCGCTGCTTATGCTTATACTGCGGCAAGGTGGCACGATCCCGCAAATCGCAGTAGGTGTACGTCGGCTCGGGAACTCGCTTTTGTGGGCGCACGCATGCCACCGGAGGCTCATATTGGCCAGCGGGGGAGCCAATTAGTAGGTCCGGCGGACTCAATATCCGCCGGCCACCCGCGATTGTTCCCCGCAGTGGCAGAATGGCAATCTGCCTGTGTAAACAAGGCAAATCTCCATTCTGACAGGGGAGATTACACAGATTCTGTCTTTCTCCTTAGCAGGAAGATGGATCTGTGTGTTTCCCCAGGCAGCCAATCTCGTAAATAGTTAGAAGACGCCTGCAGGGAACATTTTTAACCCATTGATCTCCCCTGATATTAACCCCTTCCCTGTCAGTGTTATTAGTACAAGAACAGTGCATATTTTTAGCAATGATTTCTGTAATACTGTCACTGGTTCCCCAAATAAGTGTCAAAAATGTCAGATAGGTGTCTGATCTGTCTTCTACAATGTTGCAGTCCTGCTAAAAATCGCAGATTGTCGTCATTACTAGTAAAAAAAATTATAATAATAATAAAAATGCCATAAATCTATCCCTATCTATTTTGTAGATGTGATAACTTTTGCGCAAACCAATTAATATACAATTACTGGGATTTTTTCCCCAAAAATATGTAGCAAACATATCGGCCTAAACTGATGAATAAATTAATTTGGGGGGGGGGGGGGTGTTTTATAGCAGAAAGTGAAAAGTTATTTTTTTTTTCAAAACACGCAGAGATGATCAAATACCACCAAAAGGAAGCTCTATTGTGGGGGAAAAAAAGGACATCAATTTTGTTTGGGTACAACATCCAACATCACATGACCGCGCAATTGTCAGTTAAAACAACGCAGTGCCGTATCGCAAATAATGGCCTGGTCAGGAAGTGGGTAAATCCTTCCAGGGGCTGAAGTGGTTAAAGCCGCAGAATGCAGATCCATTTTCATTATGCAAATCATGGAATGAAATCACTTCCACCATCCGTAAGTTTAACTCTCCTACAGTAGAAATAGAGACACTTCCAGTAAATTTCTAAAACCTAATGTGGTTATTTAAGCTTTACCTCCTGCCGATAATACCTGATTAAATATTTAGCACTAAAGATTGGTATGAGTTTCAATTATTGCAGCAGCACATTCATTAACAGTTTGCATCAGAAAAGATTTTATATATCACACTGGGCATGGACGGAGAGGATAATATGGGAGTCAGATGTCTTCCCAATAATAAGGCATTGGATGGCCCAAAGCATACAACATAGACATACTGGTCTATTGTTTAAAGCCAACTCCTGACCATCCAATACTCACCTTCACATCGCTACCAATCCGCTCCTTCTTCTGTAGCTGCCAGAGCAAGATACCCAGTACTTAAAAAGTTGGACTTTTTGTGATAAAATTATACTGTTGCTGTATAATGTAAAACGCGGCCGCACTGTCAGTGTGAAAGGGCTCTTAGGAGTTTACACCAGGTTACTGCGTTCTCTTTCTTGCAACATTTAAAGTTCAACTCCGAGAAACTTTAAAACTCTCCCTTGCAGTGGGGCTATGCCCACATTGCAAGGGTTAACTGCTCTTTTATTCTAGGGTAGGGTAAAGCCTTTTTTACCTACCTAATCCTCCACTCCTCCAGCAGATGGTGCTCCCTATTGTTTCTGTAGTTGACTGTCCCTCAATGTAATTCCATTCCATTAAGAATATAACATATACTTATATTGCATACCATGGGGCAGATCCACAGAGTTCTGCACCTGCGCAGCGTATCAGAGATACGCTACGCCGCCGTAACTTTCCGGGCTTTGGTTCGAATCCTGAAAGATTTTGCGCCGTAAGTTACGGCGGCGTAGTCTATCTCTGGCGGCGTAAGGGCGCGGAATTCAAATCGGCGATTAGGGGGCGTGTTTCATTTAAATGAAGCGCGTCCCGCGCCGAATGAACTGCGCATGCGCCGTCCCTAAATTTCCCGCCGTGCATTGCGCTAAATGACGTCGCAAGGACGTAATTTTTTTTAACATAGACGTGAATTACGTACATCCCGATTCACGGACGACTTACGCAAAAAAAAAAAAAATTAAAATAAACGCGGGATCGACGGCCATACTTCACATGGCAGGTCTAACTATACGCGACGAAATAGCAGCTTTAACTATACGCCGAAAAAAGCCGACTAGCGACGAACGTAAAGGAATGCGCCGGCCGCTCGTGGATCGTCGGAAATAGCTAATTTGCATACTCGACGCGGAAAACGACACGAACGCCACCCAGCGGACGCCGAAGAATTGCATCGTAGATCTGAAGGCGTACGAAGACGTATGCCTGTCGGATCTAACCCAGAAGCCGTCGTATCTTGTTTTGAGGATTCAAAACAACGATACGACGTGGGAAATTTGAAAGTACACCGGCGTATCAGTAGATACGCCGGCGTACTCGCTCTGTGGATCTGCCCCCATGTATAAATGTTTGGATACATAAAATAAAATGTAATAAAAAAGTAAGGCCTTGAATTTTTTTATTTTTTTTTTGCTTCATTATATTTCAATATCGCTATAAAGCATCCTTCCCTCTTACCCAACATCCTTTATAAAAAAAAATGTTTTAAAAAGCCAGGCTGGCAAAACAGCAGCTGCATCCAATCAGATCCAGCAACTGTTGGATGTCCTGAACCCCAAAAAAATGTTTTGGTGCTGAAAGCTCTGTAGGAAAAATCACCAGGAGGTGAGCGTTTGGGTGACCTCTTAAAGAATGTGATGTTACTGCACTTGGTATATGGGTTTCGAAAATACACCACTATGCCACAGCATTTGTAAAACCCATAAAGCAAAATTATTGAGGATTGGTCATAAAACAATTCATATGTTAAAAAAATGCTTTATGGGTTTTACAAATGCTATGGCATAGTGATGTATTTTCCAAACCCATATACCAAGTGCAGTAACATCACATTCTGCAACAGGTCTCCCAAGCGCTCGCCTCGTTTGGAACTTTGTTTCAAGACTCTTGTTGGGTATCCAAACAGCTGCTACTGGTGGCTGTCAGGAAACAATGGCTCAGGAGGGAGGTACATCCATGAGCTGTATAACGTGAATAGGGGAAGTTGTAATGCCGTCGGACTTTACACTGGGCAAAACTCAGTCGGAATTTCCAAGGGAAAAAAAGAGAACCTGCTCTCTATCTAAAGTCCATCAGAAATTCCGACGGAAAAAGTCCGAAGGGGCATACACACGGTCGGAATATCCGATGGAAAGCAATTTTAGTGTATGGTGTTAAACCAGCTGAAGGGTGGTTCCATAGGATCTTGAAAGGCAAAGGAGCTACCCTTACTACAGAACTCAGGGCCAGATTCTCAGAGGAGATACGCCGTCGTATTTCCAGATACGCCGTCGTATCTCTGAGTCCGGCCGGACGTATCTATGCACCTGATTCTTAGAATCAGTTACGCATAGATATCTATTAGATCCGACAGGTGGAAGTCTCTTACGCTGTTGGATCGTAACTACATATTTACGCTGGCCGCTAGGGGCGTGTACGCTGATTTACGCGTCGAAATATGTAAATCAGCTAGATACGCGAATTCACAAACGTATGCCCGGCCGACGCAGTACAGTTACGCCGTTCACGTTAGGCTTTTCCCGGCGTATAGCTACCCTTGCTATATGGTGGCGTAAGTGCGGCGTACCAATGTTAAGTATGGCCGTCGTTCCCACGTCGAAATTTGAAAAAGTTACGTCGTTTGCATAAGTCGTCCGTAAATGGGGCTGGACGTCATTTACGTTCACGTCGAAACCAATGACGTCCTTGCGGCGTACTTTGGAGCAATGCACACTGGGAAATTCCACGGACGGTGCATGCGTCGTTCGGGAAAAACGTCAATCACGTCTTGTCAAGCCTGATTTACATAACACACGCCCACCTCTTCACAATTTGAATTAGGCTGCCTTACGCCGGCCTATTTACGCTACGCCGCCGTATTTTTGAGAATACGGCACTTGCCTGTAAAAGTTGCGGAGGCTGAACGTAAATAGGATACGTTACGCCCGCACAAAGTTACGCCATTCTACGTGAATCTAGCCCTCAGTGGTTTGATGAGAGAGTAAAGTCAAGTCAAGTTGTATTGTCATTCTACTACACGTGAGGACATACAGACAATGCAAGTCCTACCCTGAGTACGATACACGAGTGTACTGCGCTCGGTATATGTCGGCGCAGTATTCAAACTCGGCGCGGGAAACGAGCGGGGAGGACATGGCAGAAGGACGCCGGACCCGACGAAGAGGAAACCCGAAGCCGCAGACGGACCCGACGAGGCCACCGATGGACGCCGCGCAAGACACCAAAACTGTAAGTACAAAACATATTTTTTTCCACAGGAATTCGGGCAACTTTAGGGAGCGCGCTATACCCCGATAAATACGGTATCTAATTACAAAACATGGGTTAAATATCACATACATAATTACAGAAATCACACTACAGATTTCCAATGATGTGAATATGAAGCAAAGCTTCAGCTTGGAATTGCCCGAGAATTTCCACTGGGACTGGACAGGTGGGTTTCATACAAGAGAAAGACTTACCCAGTAAAACAATAACAAGTCATTATTTTTTGCTTTTGGATATCCTGGTGAATGTAGCAGAATGTAGATCTGGTGACTGAGATAATTAGAGAATAAGATTTGTCCCTGTATACGTTCAACCAAAAGTGATCAAAGAAAAAAAGTTACATTGTTAAATGTTTTTCCATAGTCAAGGAACAATCCATTAAAAGATACTAAGACAGAACTGTTTATGGTGAATCCAGGGCTCGATTACCCATCGGAAAAGCAGTCTGTGCTGACGGCTTCTGATCATTTATGGAATAAACAGTAATGACTAAGGAGCTATCTGTCTTCAGAGCATCTACATTGTTTAATGGACTCTTGTTTATATGGCTATTGGGGAAAAACAAATCCTTGCTGGACTTATTTATGTAAACTAGCCTCCAAATGTTAGACCTACGTAAGACCGGCAACAGATGCTGTCTATTTTGGAGAACAGCTCAGGGGTCTAACCG
Source organism: Rana temporaria (assembly GCF_905171775.1). NCBI lineage: Eukaryota > Metazoa > Chordata > Amphibia > Anura > Ranidae > Rana > Rana temporaria. The sequence goes on from NC_053489.1 coordinate 64,425,049, forward strand.
GAAAACAGCACAACATCCCCCTGATTTATTGAAGAAGAATGAGGCTGGATTTACACTTGAGCTGAGCAGCTTTGGTCATTTTTCAGTTCTTTTTTCTTATTTTGTACAGGTACTTTTGTGGGCGTCTGAGGCTTGAGCATTTTTTTTTTTCATTATTTTTAGCCACTAGAAATCTACTTAGTGGAAAGTGGGAAAAATGCATTACATGTGCTTTTTTGCATTTTTTTTGGTACTCCAATTGAAGTCTACTGGGATCAAAAATGCTTGAAGGTTTGTATGTATTTGCATGGATTTTTTCAAGCTACGTGTTTCATGTGGAAATATGCTCAGGTGTGAACAGGCACTGGACATTATGGGATGAGTGTGTTGGAGCTTGGAGCTACAAAGTGCCCACATGTGGATTGGCCTGAATGTTGGCCTGAAAGTTGTAGCTGGGCCCTCTGAACATCCATCAGGACCTAGGCTCCTGCCTTCATGATCAAGCTCTCCTACCTGGTACCTGCACTTAGGTACACAAAGTCTCAGAACACAAAGAAAAATTCAGCTGAACAAAGAGGTTCTTCACTTCACTAAAAATACTGTAGCTTAGGGCTGCACGATTCTGGCCAAAATGAGAATCACGATTCTTTTGCTTAAAATGAAGATCACGATTCTCTCACGATTCTCAAAAAACGTATTTATTACAAAAATGTACAATCTCTGAACAATGAACATTAGGTTTGGCGACTAGCTCACATCCACAGACTGTAGGTTATTGTTTTCCTAGAAAATAATGTATTGTGCAGTTTTGTAAGAAATAATTGATTTATGTCATGGAATATCCCCAAGGGCCCATTCGCACTGCCAGATGCATTTTAACTAAAATAAATCAAAACACATCACATAGCAAAGCTTGCATGGTGTCAACACTGAAATTTCAGGGTCACACAGGACTCTTATCAAGGTTTGTCTTGTTGACAAATGGGTTTTGCACATCCCCAAATGTTGTTGGCTAATGGCTATGCTATACAATTAAAGATTTCTGTACTTATTTTTAAATATTCATTCCTGTTTTCTTATGGAATTGCAGTGTTTGTCACCATGCTCATGCTGCCACCATTTTAACCTTGCCAATAGGGATGTTGTGCAGGATGGAAGTCATTGTAATAGTATCCTATCTGACTGAGTGCGCAGCGCAGTCACTGTTGCGGTGTGCTGTGGCGTGCCAGGCCGTGCCTCCGAGCTGCGTGTGCTCTCTTCCACATTCCCGGGCCAAAAGACTGAGACACGTCACACGACGTGTCTTTGTACCGCCCATGCCCAGCGCGCCGCATCAGTTCCTCCGTTTGCGTTCCACACTGGTTACGTGGACGGCAGTGACATGTAGGAGAATCGTCGGTCATTCTGCGGGGAGATCGCAGACGGGGAGAATGGCGATTAATCGTGCAGGTCTACTGTAGCTACTGACTTTTAATATAAGGACATTTACCTGTCCAAAGATCCAGCGCCGTCCTCACCAGGGCTAGTTCTTCACTAGTCTCCGGGTTCCCGGAACTGGCATCTTTAGTGTGGCAAGCCAGCTGTGACAGTTTGAGGCTTCACAGCTGGCTTCCTAGTGCACATGCTGGACTGGTCCACAGCTTTCTGGGACCTGTGATGTCTCCCAGAAATCAGCGGGTGAAAAGAGGGGCCAAACTTTTGCTTGGATTGTCTAGGTGATCTGAGCAGAAATGGGAGTGGGTACCTGTTAAAACTAGGTACCCGCTACCCCCCTCCCAAAAAATTACATGCCAAGTGGGGAGGACTTAATGTGAAACTTCCCCTTCTGTGTCAGAGCTTTACCTGATAAAAGAGACCAACAATTAGTTGAGGGAGAACGGGTTGGGAAATTTTTGCTAGGTGCCTGAAGCTTTCCCTTCTTCCTCTCCTATGGTGTTAAATTTTATTTACCTTAACACTAGCTTAAAGTGACATTATACTCTGGTTGTAAAAAAATCTATTCAAGTTTGTATTCTTAACTTCTATTGCTCTTGGCCTCCTCTAATTTTCCAAATTCCTTTTTTTTGCTGCTGTGATCTGTTAGGGCCCTTTCACACGTACGGACCGTGTGTCCGCATTTTCATCCATCCATTGTGGATGAAAATGGGACATACATGGGTCCCTATGTGATTACGGGTGTTGGCGGATGACCATCCGCTGACACCCGTAATTTGTCCGCCTCCGCAAAGATCCGCATTTTCAGACGGAAGAAAACCCTATTTTTCTTCCGTCTACCGGATCGGATGAACACGGACATACGGTCCGTGTTCATCTGATTCCCCATAGGGGAGAGCAGAGGAAAGACGGGGCGGTCCCTGCACAGTGTGCGGGGACCGCCCTGTCAGTTGCCAGCTCAGCGGGGATTTTACGGAGGATCCCCACTGAGCTGTACGGTCATACGGAGATGGATCATTACTGATCCACCCCGTGTGAAAGGGCCCTTAGATGGTGGATATGTGGAACATAGCCACAGACAAGCTCAGATCCTAGTAATGCCAGGAAGCTGTCACTGTACAAAGCCAGCCATAAACGGCCAAGGCATTGCGGGGCAGAGAATACTTCAGCCGCTTATGACTGACTTTGTGCAGTGACATCTTTCTAGCAGACAGGACAGGTGGGTTCGGACTAGGGTCTGGGCATACCTAAGCTATGGGATTTGTAGTGCGTGTAGAGTAGTACACATGACTGCAACATGCCCTGCTCCTTCCAAACAAACTAAAAGTATAGGGAGCTCACAGATAATGCTATAAAGAGGCAGGAAAACATAGTAAAGATCAATTTTATGAAAAATAGATTACAAGGCCATTAAGTGGTGGATGCTTATGATCATTTTTGAAGTATTAGAATATTGTTTAGTATCAATTTAAGCTCAAGAACCCTCTAAAACTGGATAATTGCCAAACGCATTCCATGCTGAATCCTTACCATACTACCATGTTTGGGGGATGATATGGAATGATTTGTGAAAACTCTCTAAGCCTAACTGTTGCAAATGAAGCCAAGATCAGTCACCCTGCATGCTATTATGGTCTTGGTATGAGCACCATTCACATAAAGAATTATTAGGACTCTTGACTCAGTTCCAACTCCTCCTCTCTCCAATTCTAATAAACAGTACATACCAAAATGTCTCATTTTATAGATTACAGAATAGTTAATAATGGTTCCTGTGAATGGATTACAATGTAAACCCTTATATTATGTATGTGTGAGCCGAGTTCCAGCTCTATGAAAGCCAGATTAGGGGTAATGATTTATATTACATAACTACTGACACTGCATGGAGCTCAGAATCCCTGAGGATCGAGGCATCTGCTTATAGACATAAATCCTATGAGGACATGTCTACTCAGTCTAAGGACCCCTTTCTGTCTGCAACAGAACACAGCAGAAGACCAATATCCAATAGCAGTCTAAATGTTCTATGGAAAGAAGAGCTGCCTGGTTGTCGGACATCATATCACTTTTCTGTAGTCTGTCTGTTTAAAGTGCAACTTTAGGGTCCAAAATGAAAATTGGCAGACAGTCAGAAATTTTAAAGCAGAAGAGACATGCTTTGTCTCTTCTGCATTAAAGCTACTTACCTGCCTGTCCACCCTTGTAGAGTAAGCTGAGCAAGCACAGCTCACTGCACAAATTTGGCAATGCTGAATCTGACTGAACTCCCGCTAATGCACAAGAGTCACGTCATCTGAGCCTGGCCAATGACAACAACCGGTGATCAAGACACAGAAGTCGGCTGCCCGATTATGTTAGCAGCTGGCAGTGAGTTCCAGAGATGGCGCATCGCTGCATTCTAGGTGAGCATAGTTCCTCTTTAAGAAAATAATCTAGCTGACATTATTTTGTCTGAAATATCTACGTGAAGAACATAATTACCAACTATTTTGTGCAAATCCTGACCACATCATCAATGCTCTCATCAGCCATATGTGCAAGCATTTACAGTTTGGTTACTACGTGGTCACTCCCCCCTGTTTGCGTAGGTATGCAAATTAGCTTCCACAATGCAATAGGCACTTTTGTACAATTGGCAGAGAACTTGTCGGGTAAGCAGGTTGTAAATGGCTTGTGGCTTGCTGGAAAGGCAGGCTGTGATTTACAGGGGGCATTTTATGAAAGGCAAGCTGTGATTTGTTAGGGGTATATCAAGAAAGGCATGCATGGATATCCTCATCCACTATTGCTGCCCGGGGGACCCTACTGGCTCCATCTTTGACTGGCCTGCCCACTTACTCCCCATAAGGTTTACAGGGAGTGGCTTTACACCACCTCCCAACACAAATAAAGAGGAGTGTGCCATTTGACAAATTGTCCTGACCTAATGACACCACGCTATTCATCATGGCTACTCACATATGATTGGCTCCCTCTATGAGATACTTGTGAGCACTGACTCAATGTTGGTCACTTTCCACCTGGCATTCACTTTGCCCACTCCTCCGGTGTTTGGGATACCCTTTCCTTAACCATGGTGAGAACCTGTTACTCTATCTGTGGGCGCAATGCGGTGGGGTATGTCCAAGCGACAACCATTATACTTTCTGGCATAGCCATATATCAGCATTATACCTTGCTCTTATCCTCCCCTGAAAAAGGAATTTCTGTATATTCCAAAACATGTTGGGAACCTGCCTGTGAAATCTATTTCTGGTCTCTAACCCCATGAGACCAACCTTGGGTTCCAGTTTATGAACTATAGTGTACTGGATCTATATCTGTATGGCTATTATGATTAGTTCTTAACTTTGTACTTTGTGATTGTTATCACCACTTTATCATGTCTGAATAAAACGTATTGACTTTACTTCACTGTACTCTTACTACTATGGTCACCAACTGCCCGTTGGGGCTCTTTCCTTTGTTCCACAATGCGCGGTAGCTTTCTAGGCATAGGTAGGGTGCAGCAAGACGGCGGCGACTGCATCGAATGTGACGAGCGCATGCTCGTCATATGCAATGACGTCACCGCGTTCTTGCCTTTCAAGAGAACCACGGTTCTTTTGAAAGGAGAGTCTGTAAACTTGGGCGGCAAGAGAATCTTGCCAAGAATTTCGTCAGGGAAAACAACGTTTTTTTCCCGATGAGATTCTTGCCCGTGTGTACAGGGCTTTAAATCTAAAAAGGCAAACTTTTTTTAGAGAGAGATTTTGATCATTTCTCATTCTATCCAAACCTCAAGTCAAAGTAAGTGGCCTATACTAGTTTTATAATAAAAAAAAAAAAAAAAAAAAAAAGAATGATTACAGAGCTTCAATATACAGTATTTGCTGGAGTTCAGCCCTATTTATGTTTTTTTTTTATTCTGGAAGCATTTTTTTTGGGATACTGTAGCTATCTGCCATTCATACATTTACAGTATTTATACATTTTTTGTTTATTAAAAACTGAACTGAAGTCTGTGTGCTAAAATGAAGCAATCTTTGTAAAGATTGTCCGTATAATCCATGAAACAGATCTAGAGTGGAACAGAATATAAACCGGGGACATGAAAACCTCAATCCAGGGTCAGATAAAGTACATAGAAGTACACATAACAGAAAATCTCAAATCTTATAACTGTGACCAGAATTGCTTGGCACATTGAGATCCAGATCTGTAAAAATAGAAACATTTAAGGTCTGGAATTCATTTAGTGAGCCAGAAAAAGCTCAAGTTCTCTTAGTTCACTTCCAGGGATCCCAAATATTTACATATTAGTTTTGTAAAAATGAAAAAAATTAAAACTGAAATAAGATGGCATTTGAGTAACCATAACTGTGTATTATGCTTGTTTCTAATTTACTAAAGTAGAACGTTAGGGTGGATAAAAAGTCCTATTTAGTCACGTAAAACACTCAAAATATTATGTAGCGCCCCCTTACTTTTAGTATGGGCACTACGCTAAAATTAGTGAGGAATGGGAGGATTAGTTTACTCCTATCCATAATTTGTGGAAATTTGGGTTGTTGCCAATTTCAGAATCTGTCCTGTAGGTCAGTCTGCGCTCCGGGGGTGCGTTATCACCCCCGGGCGGCAGGTGGCGCTAGAGGGGTTCTGACAGACCCACCTTCCCCAGCAGCCAATCAGAGGAGTTCTGCACTCGTTTGGCATGCTGGGGGGGGGGATATATCTGTGGCAACCGCCATTGTTCTCTGTTCTGTGCGGGGCCCCAGTTCCAGGTGCGGTATCCACCTTCAGGGTACGCGCATCCATGGGCCCCGCCACCGTGCCCTGCTTCACTGAGGTTACGCACCATGCGGAGCCTCACCCTAATATTGAGAGGGGCCCCAGCGACTTGCTGGGTCCCAACCTTCTGCTGTAAGGATCCTAAGCTGGGAAATGTGCGATGGGGGATCGGCTCGAGGAGAACCTAGAACTAGAGGTTGTCCAGGAGGCCTAGACGAACCATCGGGGATCCGGTCACCACGCCGCATGATAGGTATGCTTAAGCTGTCAGTTGGTGACACAAAAATCTGAATTGACTGGGAGGATTCACTCATCCTGTTCTCACATACCTCAAATTGATAAAGCCTGTACAAGAGGCTCTGAGTCAGGCCGGTGCTACAGGCCTGTTCCTCCCAGTGATCTTTAAATTGCGCTTCGGCTGCCAGGCATGCGATAGTCGCCTGTCCGGGGGCACTTTACCCACCCTGATAGGGGTGGCGAAGAATTGAGTTACACTATTGCTAAGAGCAGGCTCTTTTTCATATCCAAGGCCTGATACTAAAGTTCTCTCTATGCTCATAAACCTTTCTCTATTGTGTGCCATGTTGATGTTGGCCATGTTGGGCCTTGGAATAAAGCATTGAAAACTCATTCTGTGTCTGGACACTTGCTCTTCACCTACACTCACGGATGTCACCCCTAAACCAAGCCAAGAAGGTAACTCAGTAAGCCGATCCCAAACTAATCAGCGGCTCCTTCGGGGGTAGCGCTACAATTATATTAATCCATACCATGTAAGGTTTAATCTTTCCTTGTTTTGAAATCTTATTATTTCTTGCAAAAAAAGTGCACTTCAAGGGCGCTCTTACATTAATAGTTGGAGTTGGTGCTAAAAACACACAGCTGAGCCGTGCTGTTTACTGCGCCCCAATGGATCTCCCTTAACTTTAGGCCAAAATTAAAAATGGGCAAACAAGCAGGAATTTTATTGCAGAAGAGACATGATTTGTCTCTTCTGCATTAAAGATACTTACCTGCTTTGTCCACCCTTGTACAGTGAGACACCCAGGGGCAGCTCAATGTAAAAATTCACATTGACGTTCCCATGTGGGGAGTTAGGGGACGCTGCATCGCTGGAACCAAGGTTAGTATAGCTCTGCTTTAAAGCGGAGTTCCACCCAAAAGTGGAATTTCCGCTTTTTGGAACCCCTCCGGTGACACATATGGCACCTTTCATGGGGAGGGGGTGCAGATACCTGTTTAAGACAGGTATTTGCACTAACTTCCGGCATAGACTCCCATGCGAGTCTACACCACTTCCCGTCCCCCCGCTGTCTCCTGGGAAACACACTGTTCCCAGGAGAGAGCGGGGACCAGTGATGGCGCGTCGTGCATGTGCAGTAGGGAACCAGGCAGTGAAGCCGCAAGGCTTCACTTCCTGATTCCCTCACCGAGGATAGCGGCGGCAGCATCCGAGGACCAAGCGATTGCTCAGCCTCAACTGCCGACATCGCAGGCATGCTGGACAGGTAAGTGTCCATTTTTTAAAAGTCAGCAGTTGTAGTATTGGTAGCTGCTGGCTTTTAAAAAAAAAATTCGGGTGGACCTCCACTTTAAGCTGCAAAGGCAGCGGACAGGGGTGCTCGCATGTCGTGGTACTGCAAAAATTACACCCATCGTAACCACCTGAAGGGGGCCGCCTTGCTACTACCCCACAGGCGTGACAGCGCAACATGATGCTGTTGGTTTTCGGGGGTTAAATCAGGCAGCAGGAGGCGCCATAATGCCTCCTCGCCACGTGTCAAGTAACCCACCGCAGATTGCTCTTCAGAAGGTTTAAATTAATGATGGGCAATAAAAATAACTGAGTGGACCCATAGGCTTATCACCTCACACCATTTCTTAATTTTACAACTTTGTTTTAATTGTATAGTAATATTGTTTATAGTATATAGGAAAGTTAGGATTTGGGGCTGGTATGTCGGCTTTCTTCTTATTTCTTTCAGGGTAAAGTCTCCCGGGTGTTGGGGATGGAGCTGCTGAGTGAGCTAGAAGTGATCACCCGATTGACGACTGACATTTTGGCCTGGAAAGTCGGCATTCAATAATTAAGTACTCTTTACCTTTACACAGAGCTATCAGTACTAGCTTTATCTACAACAGCAAGCTTACAGCCCGTCCACTCTGTCATGGCTTATCGTCATTGGGTGTAATGATTTATGATGGTCATTTCTGTTTGATTTACAGAATTGTGAAAAACTTGGTGGTTGGGTAATGTCGCCCACTTTGTGGGTGGACAGTGCACCACATGATTTAAGATCTTTAATTTTATTTGATTTATGGTTATTTAATGTTGGTTCTATAATGTTTATGGTTATTGTTTATGAGTTAATAAATGTTACGTTATGGTTTGATTTAAACCCCAATAAAGGGTCATGGCCAAAACCTTTCCACATTAATGTGTCTGGTGTTTTATTATTTGTAATTGTTCTTTATATTATGCAATTTGGAGTGGGGTGATAGCCTGTGTGTACAAGCCCATGCATGCAACCGATCATTAGATCCTGACATGTGCAGGAGTAATGGTGCATTATCTACATCTGCTCTGGCAGCGTTTGGTGGCACTGCACTATACATTCCTAATATTAAAGGAATTAAACCTCGTACACACGATCAGTCCATCCGATGAGAACGGTCTGATGGACCGTTGACGTCGGTTAACCGATGAAGCTGACTGATGGTCAGTCGTGCCTACACACCATTGGTTAAAAAACCGATCGTGTCAGAACGCGGTGACGTAAAACACAACGACGTGCTGAAAAAAAACGAAGTTCAATGCTTCCAAGCATGCGTCGACTTGATTCTGAGCATGCCTACTAACGATCGTTTTTTTCCCATCGGTTAGGAATCCATCAGTTAAATTTAAAGCAAGTTGGCTTAACCTATGGTTAAATAACCTATGGGGCCCACACACGATCGGTTTTGACCGATGAAAACGGTCCTTCAGACCGGTGTCCTCTGTTTAACCTATCGTGTGTACGAGGCCTAAGTAGACATTCGCTTTAGGACAGGGGTGTCCAAAACATTTGACCTTCCTGGGCCACATTGAAAGAAGAGGAATTGTCTTGGGCCACATATAAAATACACGAACAATGGGGTAGATTCAGAAAGCAATTACGCCTGTGTATCCATAGATACGCAGCGTAATTGCTAAGTAGCGCCGGCGTATCTACTTTCTGTACTCAGAAAGCTAGATACGCCGACTTTAGCCAAAGATACGACTGGCATAAGTCTCTTATGCCGTCGTATCTTAGGGTGCATTCTCCCGCTGGCCGCTAGGTGGCGTTCCCGTAGTTGTCAGCGTAGAGAATGCAAATTGCATACTTACGCTGATTCACAAACGTACGCGCGCCCGACGGTAGTTTTTTACATCGTTTGCGTAAGTCGGTTTCGTCGTAAGGCTGCTCCTGCTATTGGGAGGCGCAGCCAATAATAAGTATGGACATCGTTCCCGCGTCGCGATTTTCAAATTTTGCGTCGTTTGCGTAACTCGTTCGTGAATGGCGCTGGACACCATTTACATTCACGTCGAAGCCAATGACGTCCTTACGACGTCATTTACCGCAATGCACGTCGGGAAATTTTCCCGACGGAGCATGCGCAGTACGTTCGCCGCGGGAATGCGCCTAATTTAAATGATCCACGCCCCCTACGGGATCATTTAAATTACGCGCCCTTACGCCGGCCCCTTTTACGATACGCCGCCGCAAATTACGGAGCAAATGCTTCGTGAATGCAGCGTAGCTACAGTAATTTACGGAGGCGTAGCGTAAAAAGTGCGCGCCCCTACCTGAATCTGGGCCAAAAAGGATAGCTGATGAGCAGAAAAGGTCAGGCACATGATCACAAGTTAACGATCACTGATATAGAAAAGGCAGCAGCTAGGAAGACTTGTAGCTGCCGGCTTTCATTTTTTATAAACCCAGAATGAAGTTTCTATTTAGGTTGAGTCGCATGTACATGCATTTCAGTAAAATGCTGAAAACTAGATGCAGTGTGAAGAAGCTTCATTTGATACTCTGGAGGCATGTGGTTCTAAAGTACAAATCTGATTCTATTTCCTATCACCTGGACAAACATTTGCTAATGATACAAATATCACCCATTTCCGCTATTTGGCCTGAACCACAGCAGTCGAGACCTAGTTCTATGTCTGTGCACCATGAATCTCGGGAAGTGAAAGATTATATGCAAATATGGCAGATAAAGCTTTTATGCAGCATACAGCATGCCAGCGACTGGCAGAAATATCGATCCAGGTTGGTTGTAATAATGGCCTGTCATTACGGATGTTCTCAGATATAAAGAGGTGGAGGTAAACAGTCTGCTCTGAGCATAGTGCTAAAGGAGTCTAAAAATTCATTTACTGAGTGCAAACAGGAAGGTGAGTCAGTCTGCATATTACCTGCAGGAACACAGGTCCGGAGATTGAATGTTAGATATCTTCCTTCCTGATGTGGGGACAATCATTTTATAAAGACATATTTCAGGTTAAAGAGAACCTGTGTGGGCAGAGATATAAAATATCAAATCTGCCAATCTTTCCCCCAGGAATACAGGGCCAAATCCACAGACATGCAGCCTAACTTAACTGTTCAAAGTTAAGTTACACTGCCGCAATTTTCCGAAGTTAAGTACCGATCCTCAAAGCACTTACCCGGAAAATTGCGGCATTGCAACTTAACTCCGTCCATCGTAAGGCGTTCCTAGTTTAAATGGGCGATTCCCATTTAAATTAGGCGCGCTCCCGCGCCGGACGTACTGCGCATGCATGTGACGTCATTTTTCCCGACGTGCAGCGCGCGAACGTAATTTACGCCGTACTTTGTGGATTACGACGGGACAATAAAGTTGCGACGGGTGAAAAAAAATGTACGCGCCGGGAAAAAAAATTCAAATTTAAAAAAAAATTGCGTCGATCGAAAAAAAGGTCTGGTTTTACATGGTGTACTAACTTTACACATTGTAAAACCAGCCCTAATTTTACGCGTGCAAATCGTAACTTACGCAGAAAACACAAAGCTTAAAAGCTTTGTGGATCTGCTTAATTACTCATTTGCATACGCTAGGCGGCATTTCGACTCGAAATGCCCCCAGCGGCGGATGCGGTACTGCATCTTAAGATCTGACAGTGTAAGTGTCTTACAGATGTCAGATCTTCTGCCTAACTTTGGAAAAATCCTTTTGAGGATCGTTTCCAAAGTTAGGCACAGAGATACGCAGGCTGAACAGCAGTTCCGCCTGCGTATCTCTTTTGTGGATTTGGCCCACAGTGCCTTGAAAAACTATTCATTCATTCATACCCCTTGAGATTTTCCACATTTTGTCATATTACAACCAATAAATAAAATGTACCGTATTTATTTATCGGCGTATACCACGCACTTTTCCCCCCTGAAAATAGGGGGAAAATCACAGAGCCGTCATCTCCTCTCGGCTCTCACTCGGCTGTCACGTGACACACGCACAGTCCCGCCTCCGGCATTGGACCAGTGTTCTGTCTGTCACAGGAGATGGTCCAATGCCGATGGCAGAGGCGGGACTGTGCGTGTGTGACAGCTGAGTGAGAGACGAGTGGAGATGACGGCTTAGTGATTTCCGGCGGTGATTTCCGGCGGGCGCTCGTCCCCCTCCTTCCCCTCCGAGGTATGCCATAGGTACGTGCTACAGTCTCGGCCAGCGCTGCCCGCGTTTAAGGGTTTCCTCACCATCCCCTTCACCACAGACTGCTGAACATTTAAGTATAGAAGCCCCAAGCCGCGCTACAGTCCCGGTCAGCGCTGCCTGCGTCTGAGAGTTCCAGCTCCCATCGAGTGCTGACAGCTAGAAGCCCTAAGGTACTGTGTATCTCCTTGAACATAGGAGCTTCTCTCTGAGTTGCTTGCTGTACATTGCTGTTTATCTTATTTTAAATTTTAACTGCATTTACTATTTGGACTAAAAAAATTTGTTTTTCCAGAAAATTCCCTCCTTAAATTGGGGTGCGGGTTATACGACGGCGCGCGTTATACGCCGATAAATACAGTATTTTATTGGGATTTTATGTGATGGACCAACAGAAAGTGGCACATAATAGTGATGTGGAAGGAAAGTGATAAATGGTTTTCAAATTTTTTTATAAATAAATATGTGAAAAAAGTGTGCTGTGCATTTGTATTCAGCCCCCCTGAGTCAATACTTTGTAGAACCACCTGTAAGATTGGGGTGATCAGACTCCAGCGGTAGGTGCGTTTTTTAGTGAGTACGCCAGTCCAGAACTGAATTTTTAAGGGCATGGTAGCCCACTTTTATTTAAAAGCACAAAAAGTTCACAAATACATCAGTAGCCCTCACAGGGGGTTTCACCATTACTGTATCTTGCGTACTCAACACTTTAGCCTCCTGGCTTTTATTCTTGCCATCCTGCTGTTTCAGGCCTTTAGCCTAGGCCTTAGGTCTGCTCCTCAGTACAAACAGAGGCCCAGATTCACGTAGGAGAGCGCATCTTTGTGCAGGCGTAACGTATCCTATTTACAGGCAAGTGCAGTATTCACAAAGCAAAGTTGCGGCGGTGTAGCGTAAATAGGCCGGCGTAAGCCCGCCTAATTCAAATGTGGAAGATGTGGGCGTGTGTTATGTAAATTTATTGTGACCCCACGTAAATGACGCTTTTTACGAACGGCGCATGCGCCGTCCGTGAAAGTATCCCAGTGCGCATGCTCCAAATTTACCCGCAAAAAGCCAATGCTTTCGAGGTGACGTAAATGACGCCCAGCCCTATTCGCGAACGACTTACGCAAACGACGTAAAACGTGAAAAATTTAGCGCTGTTCGACGTCCATACCTAACATTGGTACGCCTTATCTACGCCTCATAGAGCAGGGGTAACTTTACGCCGGATAAAGCCTAACGTAAACGGCGTATCTGTACTGCGACGGCCGGGCGTACGTTCGTGAATTGGCGTATCTAGCTGATTTACATATTTCTAGGCGTAAATCAGCGTACACGCCCCTAGCGGCCAGCGTAAATATGCAGTCAAGATACGGCGGCGTAGGAGACTTACGCTGGTCGTATCTTATACAAATTCTGGCGTATCTGATTCTTTGAATCAGGCGCCAAGATACGACGCCTCAGACTCAGAGATACGACGGCGTATCTGGAGATACAAAGTGTTAATCAGTGAAGAACACTGATAATAAACTAAAATTGAAACAAAGTGCTAGAAATAACATAAAAAACATCAATAATGAATAAATCGTTCAGCCAGCAAGTGGCCAGTGAAAAAACATGTGCACAAGAATAGCTGCAAAAGTCAGCAGACAAACATAAAAACGAAGCCTAAATAAGTCCTGGAATAATAGGCTAAAAGTACAGCCTTTATGATATCATGTGCATAAATGTGATGGAAGTTCCATAAAAAACAAAAGAAATAAACTTCTCCAATGGTGATAAAGTGGTGTTTTAAGGATCTTCTGACTTTTGCAGCTATTCTTGTGCACATGTTTTTTCACTGGCCACTTGCTGGCTGAACGATTTATTCATTATTGATGTTTTTTATGTTATTTCTAGCACTTTGTTTCAATTTTAGTTTATTATCAGTGTTCTTCACTGATTAACACTTTGAATACTCAGTCACATTTATTGCGCTCGTCACTTTACCTTTCACTTTTTTATTGTATTTTTATTTATATTTATACACTATCAGATTGAGCAGCATCATCACTTTAGTTCATTATTATTTTACTTTGCATCTCAAGGTTTACTAGGTAGGCGCGAGAGCACCCTCACTTTATCGTATCTGGAGATACGCCATCATATCTCCTACGTGAATCTGGGCCAGAGTTTTCTAGAGTTAAGCTCTCTCCTCGCTTACTCCTGATCAGCGCCTTGCTGTTCAATCGCCAATGACATCTGCCTCCTGCAGACATGCATGCTCTGGCTGCGCCCATGCAGCCTCTGACTCCTCTCAGAGGGATGGGAGTCCACGTGACTCCCAGGCACAGACTTCCTGTGTTGGGTGGGGCCCTGAGCCATAGTCAGATTACAACCAAATAGCCCAACACACAGCTGTGCAATCAGCATGCCTTTCTCTCCCAAATATGGTGTAAACCAGCAATCTTTTAGGTAACATGGGGTCCCACCGCCACACACCTATCACTGTAATTACAGCTCCAAGTCTTTTGGGGATGTCTCTACCAGCTTTGTGCATCTATAGAGTGACATTTTTGCCCATTCTTTTTTGCAAAATATCTCAAGCTCTATCAGATTGGATGGAGAGCGTCTGTGAACAGTAACTTTCAAGTCTTGCCACAGATTTTCAATTGGATTTAGGTCTGGACTTTGACTGGGCCATTCTAACAAATGAATATACTTTGATCTAAACCATTCCATTGTAGCTCTGGCTGTATGTTTAGGGTTGTTGTCCTGCTGGAAGGTGAACCTCCGCCCCAGTCTCAAGTCTTTTGCAGACGCTAATGCCAGGTACACACGATCGGTTCATCCGATGAAAACGGACCGATGGATTTTTTTCATCAGATATCCGATGAAGCGGACTTTCATCAGTCTTGCCTACCCTCACATATATAACCAGTGAAGTGAACAGCCTCAGATGATACACAGTTGTATATAAAAAAAAAAATGTTATGCTGAAATCACTGTTTACAGGGTATAGAGACATCAGAGTTAACCGATTCCTTTTAAAAACGATTAGAAATAGATACAAATCAATCATATAATGTACCTGCAGTTTCTAGTTTCATTTTTGCATGTTGTTTCCTGCCTCTCTGCTGTACAGAGCATACAGAGCCACAGAGCCATACAGGACAGTGATGGTTTGGAAAACGAAACTGGGGTTTTAGACACACAGTATTTCACACCTCCTTGAAGTTAGTGACCACAGAGAGAAAGCTCCCAGCACTGTGGTTATCAGGAAACAGACAACCAGGAAGTGTGGAGATCAGAGAAGAATTATAGCAACTTGAGAGCAAAAACTAACAACGAGGATATGAAAACAGCACTGCATTAAGGAAAGGAAGCTATTAAGATAAAAAAAAAATTCCTTTACAAACCCTTTAAAACAAGGATTAAAAATGAGCTACAGTTTCTTTTTTCTTTTTAGATGTACACATGAAAGAGGTCCGCTTAACCACCCCGGAAGGATTTGCCCCCTTAAGCTCCATTCACACCTAGGCGTTTTCACGCCCGACGCTATTGCAGCCTGCAATACGCTGGAGGGGTGATTTAACATTGTCGGCTATGGAGATGGTTCACATCTCCACGCCGAACGC
Organism: Rana temporaria; assembly: GCF_905171775.1. NCBI lineage: Eukaryota > Metazoa > Chordata > Amphibia > Anura > Ranidae > Rana > Rana temporaria. The sequence continues at coordinate 64,440,540 of NC_053489.1, forward strand.
CGAAACGCCGTACGCCTGAAGCTCAAAACAAGTCCCGGACCTTTTTTTCAGGCGGCGTTCGGGATAGCCGACAATGTTGATCACCCCTCCGGCGTATGTTAGGCTTAAAAAACGCTGCGTTTTGTCGTGGCAAATCGCGGGACAAAACGCCGCAATTTGTCGCTGAAAATCGCGGTAACATACGCCGCGTTCAGGTGTGAATGCAGCCTTAATGATCAGGCCATTTTTCACGGTACGGCACTGCATCCTTTTTTCCCCCACAAATAGAGCTTTATCTTAGTTGTATTTGATCGCCTCTGCGGTTTTTGTTTTTTGCATCATAAACAAAGAGCGACAATTTTGAAAACAAACATTTTTTTTTTTACTTTTTGCTACAATACATATCCCGCAAAAATATATAAAAAAAACACAAATTTATTCATCAGTTTAGGCCAATATATTCTTAAACAAATTCTTTATGAAAAAAAAAAGCGCAATAGGCATATATGGATTGGTTTGCACAAAACTCATCATGTCTACAAACTATGGGATAGATTATGGGACTTTTATTTATTTGTTATTGTGTTTACTAGCAATGGTGGCGATTTTAGATTTTTAGCAGGACTGCGACATTGCGGTGGACAAATCTGACCCCAAATGACACTTTTTTGGGGACCATTAACATTATTACATTTATTAGTGCTAAAAAAAAGGAAGTGAATAATGTAAAATGACACTGGTAGGGAAGGTGTTAACACTAGGAGGTAGGGTTGCTACCTGTCCAGGATTCACCTGGGCAGTGTGGGTTTTAAATTATGTGTCCAAGTTTCAGTTCGCTTGAAAACCGGACACATTATTCAGACCAGGTTGTGGCTCCCCAAGTAACTGAGATAGCCACAGACATAAATCTGTTGCCGTCTGGAAGCTGCAGGCGGATATCGGGTGGCAGGTTCGGCATCACTGGGAGGCTGGGCATTGATGCCAGCAAAAGCATTTTGGCCACACCCACTGTTTTGCCACCTCACGCTATGCGCACCGCATTACTACTTTCCTTGGGGCACCCAAAGGTGCCGCAAGTGGTGTGCACCCACCTGATATCGCACGAGCCATCGTACAGCTACGGCAATTTGCGCAGGAGATCCAAACTGCCGCATGTAACGACGGCGGCTGGTCGGCAAGTGGTTATTGTAAAGGACCGTATGTACCGTATGTATAAGACGACTTTTTGCATTTTGAAAAAAAATGCCTCAAAACTCGGGGGTCGTCTTATACGCCGGTATCTGTCTGTCAGGCTGCGGGCATCCATTATTCAAAAGCCAAGCCTCCACCTCAGGCTGTTCCGTGATAGGCGAAACACAAATTTTCCCAGCAGAGCCTCTGTTCAGTGTTCCGCGTTCCGCCTATCACGGATGCCTTCTCATCCTCGGCCTCGGACGAGAGGACATCCGTGATAGGCGGAACACTGAACAGAGGCTCTGCTGGGAAAATTAGTGTTCCGCCTATCACGGAACAGCCTGAGGGGGAGGCACGGCTTTTGAATAACGGACACCCGCAGCCTGACAAACTGTGCAAACAGGAGAAGGTAGGGAGATCGTCAAGGCAGGCAATGGCACAGTGAGGTCGGCAATGGTACAGTGAGGTCGGCAATGGCACAGTGAGGCATGTATAATGGCACAGTGAGGCAGGCAATGGCACAGTGAGACATGTATAATGGCACAGTGAGGTAGGCAATGGCACAGTGAGGCATGTAATGTAATGGCACAGTGAGGCATGTAATGTGATGTAATGGCACAGTGGCCCAGATTCAAGAAGCTGTTGCGCGGCGCAATAGCTGTTTTGCTCCCGCGTAGCGAATGCCCCTGATTCAGGAACATCGCTACGCGGACTGCAGCCTAGGATATGACAGGCATAAGCCTCCTTATGCCTTCATATCTTAGGCTGCATTCTTGCGTTGGCCGCTAGGGGGCGCGGCCATTGTGATCGGCGTATAGTATGCAAATAGCATACTATCACCGATTCACAAAACTTGCCTGGGCCCAGCGCACGCCAGGTACGGAGTTTCCGTACGGCGGCTTTAGCGTAAGGCTGCCCCTTCTCATAGTAGGGGCAGCCAATGCTAAAGTATAGCCGCCCTTCCCGCTCGTGAAATTTGAATTTCACGTCGTTTACGTAAGTGATTCGTGAATGGCGCTGGACGCCATTCACGTTCACTTAGAAGCAAATGACGTCCTTGCGACGGAGCATGCGCTGTTCGCTCGGCGCGGGAGCGCGCCTAATTTAAATGATTCCCGCCCCCGGCGAGATCATTTACATTAGGCGCCCTTATGCAGGGCAAATTAGCATAGCGCCCGCGCAATTTACGGAGCTACTGCTCCGTGAATCGCGGGCAAATCAAAATATTTGCGTGGGCGCAGAGCAAAAATCGTTGCCCTTTGCCCACGCAAATATTGCGCGGCTCTACCTGAATCTGGGCCAGTGAGGCATGTAATGTGATGTAAGGGCACAGTGAGATTTGAAAAAAGCCTGTTTCTGTCAGCGGTTTTTCCTGTCAGCGGTTGTTCCAGCTACCCCTCAGCTTCCAGACAGACTAGTAGGAATGGGGTCGTCCTATACGGCGAGTATATCCCAAAACTAAAATTTTAGCTGAAAAATTAGGGGGTCGTTTTATACGCGCGGGAAATATGGTAATATATGTTTAAAATCCTTTTTTTGTACATGCATTTCATAATAAAAAAAATGTTCAGGATGGATTAACCTGATTTACATTGAACCCTATGAGAAATTTGCCTTGGTTTGCAACCAATGCGGTTCATGAGTCGTTTCACAAATTAAGTTTGTGAACCGAGGTTTCACTGTAATGTACTTATCCTTTGGTAAGATTATAAAGTATATTTTTCTCCTAACAGCCTGATATAAATCAAACCCAATTTAAATGTCATCTCTCATTCTCTTGGGAGACTTTGCCAAAAAAGCTTGATATCTGGATTACATCAGACACTTTTCCCATAAACCACAACAGACATTGTTTAGAACATATTGTTAAGCTGTCAGGAGCATAAATAACCATAGAAAGCTCATTGGAAAGGGGAACTAACCTTTTTACAGGGTTTTCTTAATTGAGATACAATTAATTTGCCATTAAAATGTTTAAAGTAAATGTGAAGATACATTTTTAGGAGCAGCCATTATTGGCTTTAAAAGGTACACATTCCAGGGCTACCATCCTGATTCTGGCTTGGTGAATCACTGACCTGGAACAAGAATGCAACCAGTGAAGTCCTACTAATGTCCTTCAGTGATTCAAGTAGGTAGTGAGCCTAGAACATGCATCTTGGGAGGAAACAGGGGTCACATGCCACCAAAAACCCAAAAGCAGCAGATATATCTAAGGGCTTCAACCGATGAACGGAGTGGCAGGAGAGTCCAGCAAAGGTACATATCAGCGGGGGGAGTGGGCTATCAAGAGAATCAACCTAATGACCAATTATCTTTAAATTGGATACCATCGGGCAGACTTCCTACGATTCAGTCAATTATTTCAATGGACAGAGGTAACTCCATAATTTACAGTGAACAGACCTACAAATACAATACTTCAAACTTGACAGTGTGGGCCGGATTCAGATACATTGGCGTATCTGTCCGGCCCGCGTAACGTATCTCCGATACGTTACGCCGCTCTAACTTTGGGTGCAAGTTCTTTATTCACAAAGAACTTGCGCCCTTAGTTAGAGCGGCATAGCGTATGTGTTGCGGCGTAAGGCCGCGTAATTCAAATGGGGATGTAGGGGGCGTGTTTTATTTAAATTTCCCTTGACCCCACGTTTTTTATGTTTTACTTGAACGGCGCAAGGATGTCATTGCTTTCGTCGTGAACGTAAATTACGTCCATCCGTATTCGCGAACGACTTACGCAAACGACGTAAAAATTTCAAAACTCGGCGCGGGAACGACGTCCATACTTAACATTAGCTACCCCTCATATAGCAGGGGTAACTATAAGCCGGAAAAAGCCGAACGCAAACGACGTAAAAAAAAAAGCGCCGGGCGGTCGTTCGTTTCTGAATCGGCGTAACTCCTCATTTGCATATTTGTCGCGTAATAATACGGACGCGCCACCTAGCGGCCGGCCTGGAATTGCAGCCTAAGATCCGACGGTGTAAGACACTTACACCTATCGGATCTAAGGCCCCATACACACTGAAGGATTTATCCGCGGATACGGTCCAGCGGACCGTTTCCGCGGATAAATCCTCTCGAGGATTTCAGCAGATTTTAATGCGATGGAGTGTACTCACCATCGCATTGAAATCTGCGCCGAAATCCTCTGGCGATGACGTGTCGCGCCGTCGCCGCGATTATGACGCGGCGACGTGCGCGACGCTGTCATATAAGGAATTCCATGCATGCGTTGAATCATTGCGACGCATGCGGGGGATCCCTTCGGACGGATGGATTCGGTGAGTCTGTACAGACCAGCGGATCCATCCGTTGGGATGGACTCCAGCAGATGGATATGTTGTGCATGTCAGCAAATATTCGATCTGCTGGAATCCATCCCAGGGGAGATATATCCGCGGAAACAGATCCGCTGGCGTGTACACACCATAGGATCTATCCGCTGAAACCCATTTGCTGGGATTTATCTGCGGATGGATTCTATGGTGTGTATGGGGCCTTAGGCATATCTATGCGTAACCTGATTCTCTGAATCAGGCGCATAGATACGACCGTTGGAACTCAGAGATACGACGGCGTATCGGGAGATATGCCGTCGTATCTCTTTCTGAATCTAGCCCTGTGTCTTTAAATCTGTAGCACTTAGGATTAAAAATCCACTAGTGACCTTTCAAAGGTAATCACACCCAATAAAATATATTAGTCTCATAAAGTATGGGAACCGGGTATTTACTCAACACCTGACATTTAACAATCACTTCAGGATCCACTAGTTATATTGTTACATTACTCTATCAAGGCTCACCAGGTGTTCATATTAATGCCAAACCTTGTGTGACACGCATGAGGATGTCAAACTTGCTGTTTAGCCGTCACTATCTGGGATATTCTGGACTGTCTGTGCATTTAAACAGTTCTCAAAGGGAATATTATTTTTTTTCCAAAAGAATTCCGTTATCTGACACTGCAGTAAAAGTTACAACTCTAAGGCCCCGTACACACGGTCGGACCGAACCGATGAGAATGAACCGAAGTTCAGTTTTATCGGACCAAACCGACCGTGTGTATAGGCCATCGGTCTGTTTTCATTCGGGCCAAAATTTTAAAACATGCTTCAAAAGAGCTATGGGTGAAAGTGACGTTCTGACGTCGCTTCCAACCTGCTATGGTATGGAGACGGGTGGGGGCCAGCTTACCCCTCTCTATACCCAGCCACCAGAAAGACCCGATCTCGTCCGCCGCTGCCGACGGCTCCAGTAAGCAGCGGAGGGCACAGGATAGTGGCGGGAGGGGGGCCCTCTCTCGCCACCGATAACGGTGATCTTGCGTTAAACCTGCCGCAGAACCCACCATTATCAGAAACCGAACCGCCGGCTGAAGAAGAGGATACTTGGGTTATGGCAGCTAGCTGCTGCCATAACAGAGATATCCCTCTTCAAACATCCAACTTATATCGGCGTGTGGTGGTTCGGAAGTGGTTAAGTCCATATTGCACATCTAGTAGGTCACGTAGGAATGGGTGCTCTGCAGTGGGGCAAAGCAATACGTACAATGCAGAAGAGATGCCAATAAAGAACAAGCTTTCTGAAATGCACTTGCACAGCATATAAACCAACCACAGGAGGACCCCTTTACCAAGGTGGCAAGCTATTTTCTCTACCTTGCTTATGAAAACGGTGTTCAAACCACAGATGTGAGGTATCGCCGCGATCGGTAGAGTGAGAGCAATAATTCTAGCCCTAGACCTCCTCTGTAACTCAAAACATGCAACCTATAAAAAAATTAAACTTTTTAAGGGTAAAAGTTGCCATTCCACGAGCGGGTGCAATTTTGAAGCGTGACATGTTGGATATTAATTTACTCGGCATTACATTATCTTTCACAATATAAAGAAAATTAGGCTAACTTTACTGTTGTATTATTTTTTAATTCAAAAAAGTGTATTTTTTCCCAATAAAGTTCGCTTGTAAGACATCTGCACAAATACGGTGTGACAAAAAGTACTGCAAAGACCGCCAATTTATTCTCTCGGGTGTAAGATTTTTTTTTTTATAAGTTCTAAGTAATTTTCTAGCAAAAAAACGTGTTTTTAACTTGTAAACAACAAATCTCAGAAAGAGGATCGGTCCTTAAGTGGTTAATAATGATGGCTAGGTCAGGCGCGCAGAGTTCAGGTTCCAGACAGGTAAATGTATCAATAAGGGACAATAGCAGAGGTAACAGCCTGATGATCAAGATAAGCAAAGACTGTTGACCAAGCAAAGGCTAAATTCCCAGGATTCAATGTATCTCTTCTTAAATTGGGGCGCTGCAGAGACCTGAGCCGCAGTGCTGAAAAAGGACCAGCAAAGGAAAAGGCTTAAGGCGGATCTTTACAATAAGCACATCCCCCAACAATTAAAGGAGTTGTAAAGGAAAAAAAAGTTTTGCCTAAAATTAACAGACAGAACAGTGTAATGATTCTGTTAAAAAACGAGTAAATACCTATTAAATTCCTTCATCTATATCACCTCCGGCATTCTAGTTTCTGTTCTCTTATTTACTTCCTGGTTTGCATCGCTCGTTCATGTAAGAACTACATTTCCCAGTATGAACTGCGGCACGCCCAGTAATTCACACCTCCTTGAAGTCTCTAAGGCCCCGTACACACGAGGAGACATGTCCGATGAAATCGGTCCGCGGACCGTTTTCATCGGACATGTCTCCTGGGATATTTTGGTCTGATGTGTGTACACACCATCAGACCAAAATCCCCGCGGACAGAGAACGCAGTGACGCGGCGACGTGCGCAAACCAGGAAGTTCAATGCTTCCACGCATGCGTCGAATCAATTCGACGCATGCGCGGGATTTCGGTCCGCTGGTTAGACGTAATAACCAGCGGACATGTCCGATTAGGCGTACTAACCATCGGACATGTCCGACGGACATGTTTCCAGGGGACAAGTTTCTAAGCGTGCTTAGAAACTTTTGTCCGCTGGAAACCTGTCCGCTAGGCCGTACACACGGTCGGACATGTCCGCGGAAACTGGTCTACAGACCAGTTTCAGCGGACATGTCTCCTCGTGTGTATGGGGCCTAACACATAGAGAGCATCCTGCCACACATATGTAGTTCCCAGGAGGGGGCGAGCAAGTCACCGACCACCGCAGTAAAGCCTCCCTTCATGGTGGTCAGTAAAATCAGACAAGCAGGAAGTGAACAGAACAGAGAAGAAATAGAGCAACTTCTGAGCAAAAACGAACAATGAGGAAGTGAAAAGAGGAATGTCTGCAGGTAAAGGATGCTTATTATGAAAAAAAATGTTTTCCTTTACAACCCCTTTAACCACTTGCCGACCTCCTCATGTAGATATACGTCAGCAGAATGGCACGGAGAGGCGCATCAACGTACCTGTACGTGCTCTGCTTGACGTGGGTGGGGGGTCCGATCGGGACCCCCCCGCTACATGCGGCGGTCGGTAAGCCTCGGGGAGCGATCCGGGACGACGGCGCAACTATTTGTTTATAGCCGCTCCGTCGCGATCGCTCCCCGGAGCTGAAGAACGGGGAGAGCCGTGTGTAAACACGGCTTCCCCGTGCTTCACTATGGCGGCGCATCGATCGGGTGATCCCTTTTATAGGGGAGACTCGATCGATGATGTCAGTCCTACAGCCACACCCCCTACAGTAGTAAACACACACTAAGTGAACACTAAATGTTACAGCGCCCCCTGTGTTTAACTCCCAAACTGCAACTGTCATTTTCACAATAAAGAATGCAATTTAAATGCATTTTTTGCTGTGAAAATGACAATGGTCCCAAAAATGTGTCAAAATTGCCCGAAGTGTCCGCCATAATGTCGCAGTCACGAAAAAAATCGCTGATCGCCGCCATTAGTAGTAAAAAAAATTAAAAAAAATAAAAATGCAATAAAACTATCCCCTATTTTGTAAACGCTATACATTTTGCGCAAACCAACCGATAAACGATTATTGCAATTTTTTTTACCAAAAATAGGTAGAAGAATACGCATCGGCCTAAACTGAGGGAATTTTTTTTTTTTATATATGTTTTTGGGGGATATTTATTATAGCAAAAAGTAAAAAATATTGCATTTTTTTCAAAATTGTCGCTCTATTTTTGTTTATAGCGCAAAAAATAAAAACCGCAGAGGTCATCAAATACCACCAAAAGAAAGCTCTATTTGTGGGGAAAAAAGGACGCCAATTTTGTTTGGGAGCCACGTCGCATGACCGCGCAATTGTCTGTTAAAGCGACGCAGTGCCGAACTGTAAAAACTCCTTGGGTCATTTAGCACCATATTGGTCCGGCCTTAAGTGGTTAAAAAAATAAAAAATTCTCAGTTTAGGCCGATACTTATTCTTCTACATATTTTTGGTAAAAAAAAAAAAAAAAAATCGCAATAACCTGGTTTGCGCAAAAGTTATATTGCCTACAAAATAGGGGACATAATGATTTTTTTTTTAGGAATGGCGGCGATCTGTGTTTTTTTCGGGACTGCGACATTATAGCGGACACATCGGACACTTTTGACACATTTTTGGGACCATTCACATTTATACAGTGAATAGTGCTATAAATATGCATTGATTACTGTATAAATGTGACTGGCAGGAAAGGGGTTAACCACTAGGGGGCGGGGAAGGGGTTAAATGTGTATCCTGGGTGTGTTCTAACAGTGGGGGGTGACTGGGGGAGGTGACCGATCTATGTCCCTATGTACAAGGGACACAGATCAGTCTCCTCTCTCCCTGACAGGACGTGGAGCTCTGTGTTTACACAGAGAGCTCCACGTCCCTGCTCAGTTACTGGGCAATCGCGGGTGCCCGGCGGCCATCGCGGCCGCCAGGCACGTGCACTGTGCTCCCAGTGACGCGACGGGTGCCATTTAAAGCCCTAGAGGCTTTAAATGGCAGGACGTCATATAACGTCCTGTCGGAACAATAGAGCATTCCGCCCGCCGTCATTTGACGACGAGTGGATGTTAAGTGGTTAATCAAATTCTTATTCTATCTTTATAATAATCTTTCCTGCAAAAGGGAGATTACAAACAGCTTTGTTGCTCATTTTTTGTTCTTCCACATGTACATGTCATACTCACAGAACTTAGTTCACTTGTTACCCAGACTTGTTGGCAGATTCCAGAAGCCGGATGCACGGTAATAGGGCATCTAGTGTACTTTCACAGATATTATTACCACATCGGATTCAATTGTTATGCCTTATTTAACCAATCCCCGGTAGTCCGATTTCCTGAAATGTACTTTTTTTTATATATATAAAAGCATTTACACAGCAAACTATTTTTTCAGAGTTATAAGGCATTGCTAAGGAGCAGTGAAGTGTTTCACATTTGCTTATTTCTTTCCTAACAGCATGGCAAAAACCATGTTTAGCCAAGAGAAACAGACAAATATATATCACAGCTAGTGCAGATTGTGCTGTGGTTATAGAAGGCAGTGGAGGTAAGAAGAGAGAGGTCTGGCTTCCATCTTCTATGACAAGTCAAGAGAGTTATAATTCAAGGTAAAGGAATTAAAAGGAATAATTTGAAGGTCAGAGAATTAGATGTAATGCTAAAATGGTAAGAAGCAACTATAAAATGATACAGCACAGACACAGATAGTCTGCTTTGCACTGGACATAACTCTTTTACATTAAAAAATATTTCATATATCGGATTGTTAAAAAAACTTTCCACATCTCTTTATACTGAGTCCAATTTTAATACAAATGACTTTGGCATTTCTGAGGGATAATCCAGCTGCATGATTGGAAAGCAATTTGTTGGGGATGTGTAGAGTAATGTTTTTAGACCAAAACTACAAAATGTTGGGCGGTAAGTGATACAAACTTTTTTATCTTAATAGCTTCCTTTACCTTACTGCAGTCCTGGTTTCATGTCCTCATTGTTCGTTTTTGCTTTGATGTTGCTGTAATTCCTCTCTGTTCTGGACACTTCCTGGTTGTCTGTTTCCTGATCACCACAGTACTGGGAGATTTCTCACTGTGGTGACTAATCAAGGAGGTGTGATTACTGTGTGTCAGCACCAATCCAGTTTCGAACCAGGAAACAACAGCAAAAACTAAACTAAACTGCAGGTACATTATATGATTGGTTTTTATCTATTTTTAATCATTTTTAACCACTTAAAGACCTCAGGTGTTTTTCAGATTTGGTGTTTGCAAGACTAAAACATTTTTTTCTGCTAGAAAATTACTTAAAACCCCCAAACATTATATATATTTTTTTCTAACACCATAGAGAATAAAATGGCGGTCATTGCAATACTTTTTGTCACACCGTATTTGCGCAGCAGTCTTACAAGCGCACTTTTTTTGGAAAAAATTCACTTTTTTGAATTAAAAAATAAGACAACAATACATTTGGCCCAATTTTTTTATATATTGTGAAAGATAATGTTACGCCGAGTAAAATGATACCCAACATGTCACGCTTTAAAATTGCGCCCGCTCGTGGCATGGCGTCAAACTTTTACCCTTAAAAATCTAGATAGGCGACGTTTAAAAAATTCTATAAGTTGCATTTTTTGAGCTACAGAGTAGCTCTAGGGCTATAATTATTGCTCTCGCTCTAACGATCGCGGCGATACCTCACTTGTGTGATTTGAACACCGTTTTCATATGCGGGCGCTACTCACGTATGCGTTCGCTTCTGCGCGCGAGCTCGTCAGGACGGGGCGCTTTAAAAAAAATTTTTTTTTGTTTTCTTATTTAATTTTATTATTTTTTACACTAAAATATAAAAAAAAAAAAAAATGATCACTTTTATTCCTATTACAAGGAATGTAAACATCCCTTGTAATAGAAAAAAGCATGACAGGTCCTCTTAAATATGAGATCTGGGGTCAAAAAGACCTCAGATCTCATATTTAGGCTTAAATGCAAAAAAAAAAAAAAATGAAAAAAAAAAATGACAGAAAAAAAATTGTCTCTTTAAGAGGCTGGGCGGGACTGACGTTTTGACGTCACTTCCGCCCAGCAGAGCTATGAGGACGGGTGGGGGCCATCTTGCCCTCACTCAAGTCCTCACTCTCCTGGCGGCAGCATCGGATCTCCTCCGCCGCTACCGACGGCTCCGGTAAGCGGCGGAGGGCGCGGAAAATCGGCGGGAGGGGGGCCCTCTCCCGCCACCGATAACGGCGATCTCGCGGCGAATCCGCCGCGGAGACCGCCGTTATCGTTTACACGGCCGCCAGCTGAAAACATGGATATCTCAGTTGTGGCAGCAGCTGCTGCCGTTACTGAGATATCCATGTTTAAAAAGAGGACGTATATATACAGTGGGGGGTCCGTAAGTGGTTAAAAGGAATCAGTTAACTATTATGTCTCTATACCCTGGGTAAACAGTCATTTCAGCAAAAAGAAAAAAAAATTCCTTTAGTGACCCTTTAAAGGATTTTTTTTTTTTTTTATCTTAATAGCTTCCTTTACCTTAATGTAGTGCTGTTTTCATGTCCTCATTGTTCTTTTTTGCTCTCAAGTTGCTGTAATTCTTCTCTGATCTCCACACTTCCTGGTTGTCTGTTTCCTGATAACCACAGTGCTGGGAGCTTTCTCTCTGTGGTCACTAACTTCAAGGAGGTGTGATTACTGTGTGTCTAGTTTCTAGTTTCGTTTTCCAAACCATCACTGCTCTATGGCTCTGTTAGGCCCCGTACACACCAGCGGATCTGTCCGATGAAAACGGTCCGCGGACCGTTTTCATCGGACATGTCCGCTGCCGGATTTTGGTCTGATGGCTGTACACACCATCAGACAAAAATCCACGCGGAAAACAAACGCGGTGACGTGTCGCAACGTGGCCGCGCCGTTGCCGCGGCGCCGTGCGCGACCCTGGAAGGTCAATGCTTCCACGCATGCGTCAAATCACATCCGACGGATAATGGTTCCAACGGACATGTTTCTTAGCATGCTAAGAAACATTTGTCCGCTGGAAACCTGTCCGATCCACCGGACATTTGTCCGGTCGGCCGTACAGACGACCGAACATGTCTGCTGGAACTGGTCAGCGGACCAGTTTCAGCAGACATGTTCGGTCGTGTGTACGAGGCCTAAGGCAGAGAGGCAGGAAACAACATGCAAAAACAAAACTAGAAACTACAGGTACATTATATGATTGATTTTTATCTATTTTTAATCGTTTTTAAAAGGAATCAGTTAAAGGATCACTAAAGGATTTTTTTTTTTAGCTAAATAGCTTCCTTTACCTTACTGCAGTACTGGTTTCATGTCCTTATTGTTCGTTTTTGCTTTGAAGTTGCTGTAATTCTGCTGTGATCTCCACACTTCCTGGTTGCCTGTTTCCTTATAACCACAGTACTGGGAGCTTTTCACGGTGGTCTAAGCTGTCATTACTGTGTGTCTAAAACTCCTCAGAACCAATCAGATTCATTTTAAAAACAAAACACTGCCCTGGATTTGTTTGTTTTTGTTTCTGTGGGTCTCTTTACTTCACAGAAACATGAAACCAGTTTAAAACCGAAAGTGAAACTAGAGGCACATTATATGATTGAATTTAATCTATTTTTAATCATTTTTAAAAGGAATCAGTTAACTTTTATGTCTCTATACCCTGTAAACAGTAATTTCAGCAAAACATTTTTTTTTTATTTACAACTCCTTTAAAGTGGTTGTAAAGGCACAATGTTTTTTTAGCTTCATGTATTCTATGCATGAAGGTAAAAAACCTTCAATGTGCAGCATCCCTCCCCCCCCCCCCCTAATACGTACCTGAGCCCCCTCTCGATCCAGCGACGTCCACGAGAGCCTTGCCAGGGAAAGGGAGTTACCGCTCCAGGTGGATAGGTTTAAATGATCAGTGTCCTCTCAGGAAATCAAGGGTGCCAGCAATGCACAAGGCAACTAGTAGAACAGAGAATATGGACAGCCGCACTCCAAAAAACCTTGATGGTTGTCTTTATTTAAAAGGATGAATGCACTACAAATCCCTTTGCCAGGGACTTACACTCCTGATTGGCTTTTGACAGTCACAGACATTGAGCCAATCAGCAGATGGAGGGGGCGGGGCGGAACCACAGGGTTGTGTGTGAATGGAGACACAGAGCCATGGGTGTAAGCGCACCTGCTTGGGTGCCCCCATTGGAAGCTGCTTGCTGTGGGGGCACCCGGCAGGAGGGAGGGGCCAGGAGAAGAGGAGGATTTAGGCTGCTCTGTGCAAAACCACTGCACAGAGCAGGCAAGTATAACATGTTTGTTATTAAAAAAAAAAGACTTTACAATTACTTTATTTCAACAAATCAGTTGCAAGTGAATGTAGATATCTGCAGTCAGTCGCTAACTAACACTAACCTGTACTTCTTTAAAAGGAACACAAATACTAACATTTCAAATAGTCTTTAAGATATTAATGCATTTTTTATTTGTTGTTTCCAATCTTTTGAAACAAACAATTAGCTTTCATTAAAATTAGGGTTGTCCCGATACCACTTTTTTAGGACTGAGTACAAGTACCGATACTTTTTTTCAAGTAGTCGCCGATACCGAATACCGATACTTTTTTTTAATGTGTCCCCAAATGCAGCCATGTCCCCCCCCATATCCAGCCATGTCCCCCCATTATCCAGCCATGTCCCCCCCCATTATCCAGCCATGTCTCCCCCCATATCCAGCCATGTCCCCCCCCCCCATATCCAGCCATGTCTCCCCCCCCATATCCAGCCATGTCTCCCCCCATGTCTCCCCCCCCCATCCAGCCATGTCTCCCTCCCCATCCAGCCATGTGTCTCCCCCCCCATCCAGCCATGTGTCTCCCCCCATCCAGCCATGTGTTTCCCCCCCATCCAGCCATGTGTCTCCCCCCCATCCAGCCATGTGTCTCCCCCCCATCCAGCCATGTGTCTCCCCCCCATCCAGCCATGTGTCTCCCCCCCATCCAGCCATGTGTCTCCCCCCCATCCAGCCATGTGTCTCCCCCCCCATCCAGCCATGTGTCTCCCCCCCATCCAGCCATGTGTCTCCCCCCCATCCAGCCATGTGTCTCCCCCCCCATCCAGCCATGTGTCTCCCCCCCATCCAGCCATGTGTCTCCCCCCCATCCAGCCATGTGTCTCCCCCATATGCAGCCATGGCCCGCTTACCTGCTACCGCCGACTGTGTACAGTACTACAGCCGGCCAGGAACATTACAGCTTTGAATAGCTTTGTAATGATTGACACTCCCCCTCGCTCGGGATTGGACAGTTCACCCGAGCAAGGGGGAGTGTCTATGCGAGGCGCAAATCATTACAGCTATTCAAAGCTGTAATGTTCCCGCCCGTATTACACAGTCGGCGGTAGTAGGGATGCGGCGTAACGGCGGCGGATCGCGGCGATGGATTGCGGCTCCGGTGGCGGCGGTCGGCGGCGGGGGGGGGGTTAAGTATTCTATTTGTGTATCGGGGCGGGGTATCGGTGTCTGAGTACCGCCGAAAAAACTCTGAATCGATACCGATACTAGTACTAGTACCGATACTAGTATCGGTATCGGGACAACCCTAATTAAAATAATAATTGGTATATATTTAGATGTAGTCACTGTGTGGGTATTCAGGCAGCTGTAGTTATAGCGGCTGTCAGAATATACTGTAGTTTTCGCTCCATAAGACGCACATAGGTTTTAGAGGAGGAAAACAAGAAAAAAAAAATTCTGGACCAAATAGTGTACTAAAATATTTACCAGTGCCCATGAAATGCAGCCTGACCTGTGCCCATTAACAATGCAGCCTGACCTGTGCTTATTAAGAATTCAGCCTGACCTGTGGCCATTAACCACTTAAGACCCGGACCATAATGCAGGTAAATGACCTGGGCAGTTTTTGCGATTCGGCACTGCGCCGTTTAACTGACAATTGCACGGTCGTGCAATGTGGCTCCCAAACAAAATTGGCGTCCTTTTTTTCCCACAAATAGAGCTTTCTTTTGGTGGTATTTTTTTTTTAATTCTTTATTTATGTTTTAAAAAAAATTCACAAGAATATTCAAAAATACAACTTTTCAGGTGCAATATATTATTTAACAGATCTACATACTTAACTCATAAACATGTTTATTTTACCTTAATTGAGTTTTGCCACAATATTTGGTATTTGATCACCTCTGCGGTTTTTATTTTTTGCGCTATAATAAATATCCCCACAAAAGATATAAAAAAAAACATTTTTTTTCTCAGTTTAGGCCGATACGTATCCTACCATTTTTAGTATAAAAAAAAAATCGCAATAAGCGTTTATAGATTGGTTTGCACAAAATTTATAGCGTTTACAAAATAGGGGATAGTTTTATGGCATTTTTATTAATATTTTTTTTTTTTTACAACTAATGGCGGCAATCAGCGATTCTTTTCGTGACTGCGACATTATGGCAGACACATCAGACAATTTTGACACATTTTTGGGACCATTTCCATTTTCACAGCGAAAAGTGCTATAAAAATGCACTGATTACTGTGAAAACGACAATTGCAATTATGGAGTTAACCACTAGGGGGCGCTGAAGGGGTTAAGTGTGACCTCATGTGTGTTTCTAACTGTAGGGGGTGGGCTGGACGTGTGACGTCAGTGATCATATTTCCCTATATCAGGGAACAGACGATCACTGCCACAGTGAAGAAAGGGGAAGGTGTGTTTACACACACCTCTCCCCGTTCTTCAGCTCCTGTTACCGATCGCGGGACACCAGCGGCGATCGGGTCGCGCGCGCTTGACCCACGGCTGGGCCTCTTAAAGGAGACGTACCTGTACGTGCCTGTGCCCAGCCGTGCCATTCTGCCGACGTATATCGGCGTTAGGCGGTCCTTAAGTGATTAACAATGCAGCCTGGCTGGTGCCCATTACAAATGCAGCCTGATCTGTGCCCATTAAGAAATGAGCCTCATCTGTGCCCATTAAAAAAACAGCCTGACCGGTGCCCATTAACTAGATGCCGACCAGCTGCCGCAGTTCTACGGAGGCAGGTCCGGCTCTCCTGTGCGAGAGCCCGTAGCTCTACGTCGGCTCTCTAAGCGGCCACTAGGGGCGCACGCGCCCCCTGCTCGCTCCTGACTCCCGCGCGAGTGCCTGGCGGTCGCGATCACCACCGGGCACCTGCGATCGCTTGTTACAGAGCGAGAACCGGGAGCTGTGTGTGTAAACACACAGCTCCCGTTCCTGTCAGGGGAGAATACAATGTATGCAAATACTTGTATTATACAGGTATCTGCACCCCCTCCCCCCTGAAAGGTGCCAAATGTGACACGGGAGGTGCCAAATGGGTGGACCTCCGCTTTAATAATAAAAATAGCAGTTGTCCACTTACTTGGCACAAACAGCGCTATTAATTTTGTCCTATAAGAAAAATGACTTGACTTTTTCAAAGTGCTTTTTGGTTTTGCATATTTCTCAACTGCCAAAGGAATTGTTTGAAGCAACAGGGATTAAAAATTCCAGCACGTTTCAGATGAGAAACCTAAAGTGTGAAAATCACAGATGACAAAAAATAGCGGACAACAGCAAGGACGGAAAAAAGGGAAACATAATTGGAGAAAATGACAGTAGTTTAATGTCAAGCAATACAGAATCTCAATCTTAGGTGTCAGGTCTGTTTTCTTCCCAAATTGGTCCTGCAATATACATAGGGCTAGATTCAGAAAGACTTACGACGGGCGTATCAGTAGATACGCGGTCGTAAGTCAGAATCCGCGCCGTTGTATCTTTGAGATACGCTTAAATGTTGCGAAGATACGACCGGCGTAAGTCTCCTATGCCGTCGTATCTTAGTTGCATATTTACGCTGGCCGCTAGGGGCGTGTACGTCGATTTCGCCGAGAATATGTAAATTACGTAGATACGCCTATTCACGAACGTACGCTCGCCCGTCGAATGGCCACATGGTCACATACCTGATCAAATACAGACATTTGTTTATGTGATATGGAGGATAGACATTCAGGCAAAACTGGTCAGTCTGTCACATGCTACCCTGATTTACCTGAATCCAGTGTCAGGATTTGGTGCAGAGATTTCTTAAAGCGGAGTTCCGACACAAAATAAATAAATAAATAAATAAAAGTCAGCAGCTACAAATACTGCAGCTGCTGAATTTTAATAATCGGACACTTACTGTCCCAGGGTCCAGAGATGCGGGGGAACGAAGCCTCGCTCCTCTCCCTGGCATTGTCACTGTGGGCGCCCGGCTGTGGCTTCACAGCCGGGCACGCACTGTGACTGGCCGGGCAATCATCTGGGACCTGTGACATGTCCCAGATGATTGCCGAGAGGGAGAGAGGAGAGGTGAACTTCCTACCGGCGCCACGGTGCCCCGGGAGGAAGTGGGAGCTGGAACCCTCTAAAGAGAGATCAAGGGTCTAATAAACCACACAACTCTATAAAGAGTACCTGTCACTGCCCAAAACTATAACAAGGGGTTATGTTTACCCAAGTGACAACAGTAGGGATTCTGGGCAGCGAGATAAAATTGAGGCAAGTTTATGCTGTTGATAAAGCATTTTCCGTTTCTCTGCTCCCTCCGCACCAACATGCCAATGACACTTAAATAAAACCCTTCCACTTACCTTACATAGCTTAGTTTATTCACAGTGGCATCATCAATGGATCTTGGTGCTTTCCAATGCAATGCAGGCAGATCAAGGCTGGTGGAAAGGCCAGCAGGATGCTCTACATAGAGTCATGAGAACATTACAGAACCCTGCCTTAGTACTCCCATCAAGTGCTCGCAGCCCTGATGCAAACCGGTGGGTTGGCCTTTGAGAGGAGTTAAGCAAATATAAAAATGCCTTGATGGGTGGATTCTGGTTGTTCCTAGGCAGGAGGCATTTGCATGAAGACTGCTCTAGGTAAACCCCACATTTGATGCTGAGTATCCATGACTGAAAGAGCTAAAATTCAGTGAATGAACAAGGGACAATGGGCCAAATCCTCAGCCAGGCGGCGTAACTTAACTTTTTCCATTTAAGTTACACCGCCGCAAATTTCCCAAGTTAGTGCCCGATCCACAAAGCACTTACCTGGGAATTTGCAGCGGTGTAACTTAAATTCCGCCGGCGCAAGGCGTTCCTCTTCAAATGGGGGCGATTCCCATTTAAATGAGCCGCGCTCCCTCGCCGGCCGTACTGCGCATGCTCGTGACGTCATTTTCCTGACGTGCATAGCGCGAAATTACGTTACGCCGAGCATTGTGGATCGCGACGGGTCAATAAAGTTGCGTCGAAAAAAAAAGATACAGCGGAAAAAAAAAAATTCAAAACAAAAAAAAAATTGCTTTGCTGCACAGAAGGGTCTGCTTTTACATGGTGTACTAACTTTACACTTTGTAAAAGCAGCCCTAATTTTGCGTTTGCATAACTAAAACTTACAGAGAAAAAACGAAGCTGAAAAGCTTCGTGGATCTCCGTAAGTGCTAATTTGCATACCCGAGGCGGCATTTCGACACGAAATGCCCCCAGCGGCGGATGCGGTACTGCATCCTAAGATCCGGCAGTGTAAGTCCCTTACACATGCCGGATCTTCTGCCTAACTATGGAAAACTGATTCTGTGGATCAGTTCCATAGTTAGAAACAGGGATACGACGGCGTATCAGTAGATACGCCGTCGTATCTCTTTTGAGGATTTGGCCCAATAAGACTAGGAAAGAAAAGGCCTAGATGATTCCAGACAACATCCAGTTAGGAAATGGAGCATGCTCTATCCGACTTGCTTAACCTCCTCCTGCCCGCTGTATAGTAAAATGACGGCAGGCGGGATCCCCTCTCTTCTGGGATGACATCATATGACTTTAGTGCCCTGATTATCAGTGCAGCCCCAGCACTGCCCAGGAGTGATGCGAGTCTGTGCCTATCAGTGACACCAATCAGTGCCCATCAGTGACACCAATCGGTGCTGCGTTTGAGTGCCCATCAGTGCCTGCTCATCAGTGCTGCCCATCAGTGCCGCCTTATTATTAGCACACATCAGTGAAGAAGAAAAAGTATTTATTTAAAACATTTTCTGACAGAAACTAGGAAAAACTTTTTTTTTTTTACTTTTCGGTCTTTTATTTTTTTTAGCAAAAAATAAAAAACCCAGCGGAGTAATTAAATACCACTAAAATAAAGCTCTATTTGTGTGAGAAAAAAAAAAGCTGATAAAAAATGTCTTATGGATACAGTGTTACATGACCGTGCAATTGTCATTCAAAGTGTGACAGCGCTGAACGCTAAAAATCAGCCTGGGCAGAAAGGGGGTATAAGTGACCTGTATTGAAGCGGTTAAGCTTCTAATGCACAGTGTAAAGCCTCGTACACACGACCGAGGAACTCGACGGGCGAAACACATCGTTTTCCTCGTCGAGTTCCTTCTCAGGCTGTCGAGGAACTCGACCAGGCAAGTTTCTCCATTCCCGTCGAGGAACTAGAGAACATGCTCTCTTTTTGGCTCGTCGAGTTTCTCGACAGTTTCCTCGACGAAAATGTACACACGACCGGTTTCCTCTGCAAATAAAATATCTCCCAGCAAGTTTCTTGCTGTTTTTTGCCGAGAAACTCGGTCGTGTGTACGAGGCCTGAGAAGCTCACAGTGTGCGGTGAAACCGGATTAAACAATTTCAGTACAGGAGAGGAGCCTGTACATCAGGGCAAGACTGAAGGCAAGCCTGGAGTTCAGCTTTAATTCACCCAGATCGCTTCCCCAATTTCCAGTATGGTACACAAAACTATTCTTGTAGGAATGACAATCATTTCTAGGAATACTGCATTCTCCAACAGGTGTCAGTCATTTGTGGGATGAAAGTCAGAAATTTGAACAAAACCAAAAACAATTAGAAATGACTGCCAAGTAAACATCACACCATTATGCGATGTGGTGCTTTTACCCATATATGTCTCTCTCTTTCTCATTGGCATTATCTCCCATTGTGTGGTAAAATTAGTTTCCCCATCACAGCCTATGAGCTAATTTCACTGGACGTCATTGTGAGGTTTTAGGACTACAGCCATACTATTAAAACGCACACGTTCTTTGTTATTTTGGAAGCCTGAATCACAGCCAAGCCAAAAAAGAACGGGCAATTAACAAAAAACAAGAATCAGGTACGCTTAAAAGGAAATTCTGTTTAATGTAATGTTGTTTTATAAAAACAATACAAAAATGTATAATTCACTGTAAGTTGGCAATTGAATGAAGATAGAACAGGAAACAAATGAACAACACGCCAGTTGTATTGTTATCTGCAGACGTATGTAAGTCCTAGGAAGTTACTGACCAGATAGACCAGGGGTCTCCAAACTTTTCAAAGGGCCACTTTATCGTCCTTCAGACTTTAGGAGGGCCGGATTGTGGCCAGCAGGGTCAGGAAATGTCACGGGCATCCAGCATCAGTGAGAATAAATATGGTCTCAGGTTTGGTGGTAAATAGGAGGAGAAGTATTCCCCCTATTAGTAAGAGGGATAGTATCCCATCATGGGTATCAGTGGAATATATAGTGCTCCAGAGGGAGGAATAGTGCCTCCTATCAGTGGGAGGAATTTTGCCCTAAGGGCCGGATAAAGGCTAGCAAAGGGCCACATCTGGCCCTCGAGCCGCAGTTTGGAGACCCCTGAGATAGACCTACAGTCAGGGCCGGATTCCAGACAAGGCCAACAAGGCCAGGCCTCGGGGCGGCAGAGGGTGCAGGGGCGGCACTGCGGCTGAGAGGAGAGGACACTTTCACTTTTGTGTCTTCATTTTTTTGGATATGTTTTAGATATTTTTGTTTATAGTGCACAGAGGTGATTAAGACCCGGTTCACACTGGGGCGACACGTCAGGCCGCTCAGCCGCCTGACGAGTCGCGTCCCATTGAATGCAATGGAACCATTCTAATAGGAGCGATGCAAGTCGCTCCGACTTAGAAAAAGGTTCCTGTACGACTTCGGGGGCGGCTCGGGGCGACCTGCATTGAATTCTATACAGAAGTCGTTTTGCAAATCGCTTCTGAAGTCGTCCCCAGGACGACTTGCAGAGTCGCCCCCGAAGTCGTGCCAATGGCTGCGCTGCTATCAATCCGTCCAGCCTAGCCAATCAACGGCCAGGCTGGGAACCGAAGAGGATCACGAGGACGCGTGCGGGACTTTTGAGGGGTGAGGTAAATAAAACGAGGGGTTCGGGGGGTGGTACCGTCTGATGTTTTTTCACCTTAATGCATAGGATTCATTAAGGTGAAAAAACATTTACCTTGACAACCCCTTTAAATACCACCAACAAAAAAAAAAAAGCTCTATTTGTGGTGAAAAAAATGTCAAACGTGATTTGGGTACAGCGTTGCACAACCTCGCAATCGTCAGTTAAAGGAACGCAGTGCCGTATCGCAACAAATGGCCTGGTCATGAAGGGGGTAAATCTTACAGAGTTCAAGTGGTTAATATGGTATTTAATTTAAGAAAAAAATTGTTACAGCTCTTGTAATACTACAAGTACGCAAATTAATGTCTATATATGGCAAAATATGCTTTAAAAAATGTTTTTCCCCACCGGTGTGCACTCTAACAAGGACCCACATACATCCTCTCTTGTGTATTTCAAGATATATCCTTGTGTTCAATACCTGTCTAGCATCCAGATGATATTCCATTCCATGGCTTTATTTAAGGCGCTGTGCTTCATACAGAACAGATGCTGTCAATTCTTATTCTCCAGGAGCAAGGTTTAAATTTAGACGCAACTGGAACCTTACCTTCAGAGACGACAGATAAAAATAATAATTACCACCAACGGCCCAGACTGCCGTCAGGCGCATCGACGGTAGCCAGATGGGTCTTGTCCAATTAACACCATCCGTACATCACTGGACATGTACTAATTTTATTTAGCCGACAGATAGCAAAATCAAAATTGTTTTTCTAGTGCCTGCGACCTATCATTTAGATTAAACCTTATTTGTTAAACTGGGAAAAGGTGGACATTTGTTGTTACTGTAATGACTCACTTGTTTCCTTACTGTGATAACAATGCTGCTTGCAAAACAATGATCCAAGAGCGTTCTGCGTTCTTTACAGCGGCGAATATCACTGTTAAATTCAGCAAAGTGGGCCAATAAATTTCTGCATAGCTTCCAAATGTCACTGTTTTGGATGTTCTTATGGACCAGGGTAATTTTCATATTTCCGCTGTGGGCCTGTTTATTCAGCAATAACTTTGTCATTACTAAAGAAAACAATGAAGTACAATTTGGGGGGGGGGGACAAAATAGGCTTCCTTTTGGCAAATTTGGAGCTGATTTACTAAAACTGGAGTACAAAATCTGGTGTAGCTCTGCATAGAAACCAATCAGCTTCAATGGTGGCAAGTCCATAGAGGGTGCACCAGCGCCACCTCCCCTATCAATGCCTCTGGTACCCTGATCTACATATCAGAGCATCAGACCATGGATTGTGGAGTGAGTGGTTTTTGAAGCACCTGATTAGATCCAGAGGCTCCATTAGGCTTCAAAAAAGGGTTGCCTCGGAGCACAGAGCATTGCGCTTCGATCCCACCCTGTTTGCGACGATGGCAAATACATTTTTTGCTATTTTTACACTAAAGTTCCTCCCGGCCAATCAGGAGGCAGGTCGTTAAACCTGGTTCTCAATTGGCCAAAGCGTCAGGTGATCCTACTGGATGCCTAGTGCTTTGGCGGAAGAGGAGACACAAGCTTGAGGAGCGGGCACCAGAGCTTCGCTGCCTTCACTCCAGGATTGGACAACACAGCCCCACCACACGAGCGGGTAAGTGCCGGACCACCGGCGCGGGGGGTAGTGTTTGTTTGCCGCACCCCCAAAAAGAGAACCCACCAGCCGCCACTGATCAGCTTCCAGTTTTATTTGTCAAAGCTTAAAGTGTTACTAAACTCATAACAGTAAAATCAGTCTGTATATGCACTAAAGCATGTTTGTTATACTCACTGTGGAACCTAAGGGGCTTAATTCTCTGCATTGTTTAAAAAGCCTGTTTGATCCTGTCTTCTCTTATCCTCCCCTTCTTCCACTGATAGTACAGAGCATTGGGGGCACTCCACACATCCTCAGTTTGGTGTGTATTGCAAGTGATTTTTTTTTGGGAGGGTGCATGTGATCAGCACTGCCCAGACAGGGTCAGGGGTCATGCAGCCTCATAGGACAGTCAGAGGAGAATGAAAACTCCACCTACAAGCTTTAACCAGACACTGATAGAAGTCACAAGACTCCTATATACTGCTGATGAGAAAAAGGTATTTTGCAGTTTATATTTACTAAAATAATTGCATTTCCATGTTGTGTGTACTGTGGGAGACCAGATATAGTGAATGTGGGGTCCTGGGTTTAGTAGCACTTGAACAAGCTGAAGTTAGAAGCGGATTGGCTACCATGCACAGCTGCACCATATTTTACACTCTCCAGTTTTAGCAAATCTAACACACTGGGGTTTATTTACTAAAACCGGAGAGTGCAAAATCCTGGTGCAGCTTGGCATAGAAACCAATCAGCTTCCAGAATTTTTGTCAAAGATTATCTGAACGAGCTGAAGTTAGAAGCTGGTTGGGTACCATGCACAGCTGCACCAGATTTTCCACTCTCTGTTTTAGTAATTCAACCACATTGTCTTTCAATTCTTTTTCTATATAATCTTATAGCCAAAAATATGGAAACAATAAGTATTTCTTCTTTTGACCAGTGTTAGTTTGGAAAAAATGTTCTTCTATAAAGCTAAAAGGCAATATTTTATTCGATAATTTGTCAAATTTAAAAAAATTACACTAACATTATGTTTCGGGTACAAAACATGGCAAATTTGTATATTTTTTCATTTTGCTATTTTTTTTATGTGACACGGGAAAAATAAATAAAACAATATAAATAAAACAAAAAAAATTGGTAAAAACAAATAGAAAAAAACAAACTATGGTGAAAAGGGGAAAGGGGAGTTAATTAGGGATTATTAAAGTGCTTGTAAACTCTCTCATATACCCAGTGAAGTGAACAGCCTCAGATGATACACAGAGAAGAAACAAATCCTCCTACATAAGTTTTACTTGTCTATCTGCTGTCTTCTCTTTTGTACATCCCGTCAAAAGAGCTGATTTTAAGATGAAATCTTTCTGCATTTGTCAGTATCACAAAAGAGGGGGTGGAGAGCTGCAGTCAGAGGGTCTGAGACACTGTGTGAGAGCTGATTGGATAAAATGAACATGCCCCCCTCAACACACTGCAAAGTCCTGAATAGACAAGCTGTGTGCGGAGCTCTCCTCCCCAACACAAATGTTATTGGGAAAAGTTATTAGAAGTGACCCATGCTGATAACAGAGGAATAAAGCACCAGAGAGAAATTACACTTAGAGCTTTGACAAGAGACAAGTAAATACCACCGATTTATGTGCTCTGTTTGGATTTCATGACTGGGGTTTATAACCACTTTAATGTTAACTAGGGATTAATAGGAAATTGTTAGGTTTGTTTAAAATTTCCATTTATTTTCAAGCATGTTCCGTGTTACACCCATATTAAAGGTTTAACATGAAACATGGTTCTTTTCCCCCCATGATACACACACTTAAAGGGGTTGTAAAGGTTTGTTTTTTATTTTCTAGGTTCCTTTAAGCTAGTGCATTGTTGGTTCACTTACCTTTTCCTTTGATTTCCCTTCTAAATGTTTTTTTTCTTTGTTTGAATCTCTCACTTCCTGTTTCTCCTCAGTAAGCTTTCCACCATCATCCGAGCGGTGGAAAGTCATTTAGAACAGCTTACTGAGGAGAAACAGGAAGTGAGAAATTCAGACAAAGAAAACAAAGAACAAAAACATTTAGAAGGGAAATCGAAGGAAAAGGTAAGTGAACCAACAATGCACTGGCTTAAAGGAACCTATTTAGAAAATAAAAACCAAACCTTTACAACCCCTTTAAGGACTCCAGGGGCTCTTCTCGCAGCTGACTCGTGTCACATTTGAATTTGGTGTGACTATGTATAGACCCACAAGCAGAACCACATAATTAATTTACAGATGTAGATTTTAATGTAGCACCAGTGCAATAGTGTCACTGTACTTGTAGTCCATTGAGGAAGAGTCTACTCTGTGACACCTGAATCTATCCATCTGCAAGTATCATGTATGATCTGTGAAATCATCAAGTATCATCTGTGTAAGAAGGACCTGCATTTCGACAGCCGATCTGCTATATTACATTGCAATAATAGTCCAGTGGCGGCCCGTCCATAGGGGGCGCATGGGCGCCGCCCCCCCTCTCCCCAAAGCCAGTAAAAAAAAAAAAAAAAAAAAAAATGAAAAATTTTTTTTTTTTTTGGGCCCTTTAAGAAAAAAAAAAGGTCCTTTAAGACGGTGCATGTTCAGGGTGAGCGCCGGTCAAAGACTCAGAGCACTGCTATAGCATCATTGAAGCGTCATGCCAATGCAGCAGGCAAGACGCTTCATTTGCAGTTTTTTTTTAAGCTCTGTGGCTATGTGCTGTGCGCCATGAGCCAATCACTCTCCAGTGTCTCCACTCTCCTCTCTAATTGGGTCCTGCTGCTTCCTCACTGCAGAAGGAAATGGGCGGTGCTTTCCCCAGGGCAGTGTTACTTCGGTTTTGACTCCAGGAGGACTCTAAGGTAAAGTAACTTATTAAAACACTTTATTTGTCTCATTGTCTGTCCTGTCCAGTGTCCCTGTCCACCCCATCCATCTCCAGCACCTTGTGCTGTATGCTCAGCCTGTACTGTGATCGGACTGAGAGAGGACAGGAGGGAGGGGGAGGGTGCCGTGCTTCACATCTCCTGTATGTGTGTGAGGGCTTAGAGTGCCTGCGTCCTGCAGCTGTGCTTTACAAATCTCTTATCTCCTGTCTGTCTATCTAATCTATCTGACTGTCCTGCAAGTCCCCCCTCTCTCTCTCTCTCTCTCTCTCTCTCTCTCTCTCTCTCTCTCTCTCTCTCTCTCGCCATATCTATCTCTCTATCTATCTATCTATCTATCTATAGATCTATCTATAGCCATATCTATCTCTCTATCTATCTATCTCTCTATCTATAGATCTATCTATCTCTCTATCTATAGATCTATCTCTCTCTCGATCTATCTATCTATCTATCTCTCGATCTATAGATCTATCTATCTATCTATCTATCTATCTATCTATCTATCTATCTATAGCTCTATCTATCTATCTCTCTATCTATAGATCTATCTATCTCTCTATCTATAGCCATATCTATCTCTCTATCTATCTATCTCTCTATCTATAGATCTATCTATCTCTCTATCTATAGATCTATCTATCTCTCTATCTATAGCTCTATCTATCTATCTATCTATCTCTCTATCTATAGCCATATCTATCTCTCTATCTATCTATCTCTCTATCTATAGATCTATCTATCTCTCTATCTATAGATCTATCTATCTCTCTATCTATAGCTCTATCTATCTATCTATCTATCTCTCTATCTATAGATCTATCTCTCTCTCGATCTATAGATCTATCTATCTATCTATCTCTCTATCTATCTATCTATCTATCTATCTATCTATCTATCTATAGCTCTATCTATCTATCTCTCTATCTATAGATCTATCTATCTCTCTATCTATAGCCATATCTATCTCTCTATCTATCTATCTCTCTATCTATAGATCTATCTATCTCTCTATCTATAGATCTATCTATCTCTCTATCTATAGCTCTATCTATCTATCTATCTATCTCTCTATCTATAGCCATATCTATCTCTCTATCTATCTATCTCTCTATCTATAGATCTATCTATCTCTCTATCTATAGATCTATCTATCTCTCTATCTATAGATCTATCTATCTCTCTATCTATAGCTCTATCTATCTATCTATCTATCTCTCTATCTATAGATCTATCTCTCTCTCGATCTATAGATCTATCTATCTATCTATCTCTCGATCTATAGATCTATCTATCTATCTATCTATCTATCTATCTATCTATCTATCTATCTATCTATAGCTCTATCTATCTATCTCTCTATCTATAGATCTATCTATCTCTCTATCTATAGCCATATCTATCTCTCTATCTATCTATCTCTCTATCTATAGATCTATCTATCTCTCTATCTATAGATCTATCTATCTCTCTATCTATAGCTCTATCTATCTATCTATCTATCTCTCTATCTATAGCCATATCTATCTCTCTATCTATCTATCTCTCTATCTATAGATCTATCTATCTCTCTATCTATAGATCTATCTATCTCTCTATCTATAGCTCTATCTATCTATCTATCTATCTCTCTATCTATAGATCTATCTCTCTCTCGATCTATAGATCTATCTATCTATCTATCTCTCGATCTATAGATCGATCTATCTATCTATCTATCTATCTATCTATCTATCTATAGCTCTATCTATCTATCTCTCGATCTATAGATCTATCTATCTATCTATCTATCTATCTATCTATCTATCTATAGCTCTATCTATCTATCTCTCGATCTATAGATCTATCTATCTATCTATCTATCTATCTATCTATCTATCTATCTATCTATAGCTCTATCTATCTATCTCTCGATCTATCTATCTATCTATCTATCTATCTATCTATCTATAGCTCTATCTATCTATCTCTCGATCTATAGATCTATCTATCTCTCTCTATCTATAGCTCTATGTCTCTATCTATCTATGTCTCTATCTATCTATCTATAGCTCTATCTATCTCTCTCTCTCTATAGATCTATCTCTCTCTCTCTCTATAGATCTATCTCTCTCTCTCTCTCTATAGATCTATCTCTCTCTCTATCTATCTATGTCTCTATCTATCTATGTCTCTATCTATCTATCTATCTATCTATCTATCTATCTATCTATCTATCTATTAGCTACCTCTGTCTAATTATCTATCTATTTATCTATCTAATTGTCTGTCTATCTATATCTATCTGTCTGTTTAATTATCTATCTATCTATCTATCTATCTATCTATCTATCTATCTATCTATCTATCTATCTATCTATCGCTCTATGTCTCTATCTATCTATCTATCTATCTATAGCTCTATATCTCTATGTCTCTATCTATCTATCTATCTATCTATTTGTCTGTCTATCTAATTATCTATAGCTAGCTGTCTGTCTGATTATCTATCTATCTATCTATCTATATCCATCTAATTATCTATCTATATCTATATATCTGTCTGTTTAATTATCTATCTATCTATCTATCTATCGCTCTCCCTCTCTCTCTCTCTTTCTCTGTCTCTCTCTATCTGTTTAATTGTCTGTCTGTCTATCTATCTATCTATCTATCTATCTATCTATCTATCTATCGCTCTCTATCTAATTATCTATCTATATCTGTCTGTCTGATTATCTATCTATCTATCGATCTATCTAATTATCTATATCTATATGTCTGTCTAATTATCTATCTATCGATCTATCTAATTATCTATATCTATATGTCTGTCTAATTATCTATCTATCTATCTAATTATCTATCTGTATGTCTAATTATCTATATCTATATGTCTGTCTAATTATCTATCTATCTATCTAATTATCTATCTGTATGTCTAATTATCTATCTATCTAATTATCTATAGCTCTATCTCTCTCCCCCTCCCTCCATCTATCTATCTGTTTAATTATCTATAGCTCTATCTAGCTATGTCTCTCTATCTATCTATCTGTCTGTCTAATTATCTATCTAATTATATATAGCTCTATCTCTCGCTCCCTCCCCCTCCCTCTATCTATCTATCTATCTATCTATCTATCTATCTATCTATCTATCTATCTATAGCTATCTGCCTAATTATCTATTTATCTATCTATATCTATCTATCTATCTATCTGTTTTATTATCTGTCTGTCTATCTATCTATCTGTCTCTCTGTCTGTCTGCAGGTCCCATTGTCTGCGAGTGGCGGGGGGGGGGGGGGGGGGGGTTGACTGGGGTTTTGTTTGCGCCCCCCCAAAAAAATAGAGCACCAGCCGCCACTGAATAATACATAGAAAACCCCGGCTGTCATTTTGACAGCAGGTAATTGCTTGTAAAAGCAGCAGGGGAGTGGAGCCGACTGCATGTTTTTTTTTTCTAGGAGGTATGCGCTATGTTTAAAAAATCCTTAACCACTTAACGACCGCCGCATGTACATATACGTCGGCAAAATGGCACGGACAGGCAGAACGACGTGCCCGCACGTCGCTGCCTTTCCGCGGGTTGGGGGTCCCCCGGTACATGCGGTGGTCGGTAAGCCTCAGGGAGCGATCCGGGATGAGGGCCCGGCTATTCGTTTCTAGCCGCCCCCTCGCGATCGCTCCCCGGAGCTGAAGAACGGGGAGAGCCATATGTAAACACGGCTTCCCCGTGCTTCATTGTGGCGGCTGCATCGATCAAGTCATCCCTTTTATAGGGAGACTCGATCGATGACGTCAGACCTACAGCCACACCCCCCTACAGTTGTAAACACACACTAGGTGAAGCATAACTCCTTCAGCGCCCCCTGTGGTTAACTCCCAAACTGCAACTGTCATTTTCACAATATACAATGCAATTTAAATGCATTTTTTGCTGTGAAAATGACAATGGTCCCAAAAATGTGTCAAAATTGTCCGAAGTGTCCGCCATAATGTCGCAGTCATGAAAAAAAAAAATCGCTGATCGCCGCCATTAGTAGTAAAAAAATAATAATAAAAATGCAATAAAACTATCCCCTATTTTGTAAACGCTATACATTTTGCGCAAACCAATCGATAAACGCTTATTGCAATTTTTCTTCCAAAAAGTAGGTAGAAGAATACGTATCGGCCTAAACTGAGGAAAAAAAATGTTTTATATATGTTTTTGGGGGATATTTATTATAGCAAAAAGTAAAAAATATTGAATTTTTTTCAAAATTGTCGCTCTATTTTTGTTTATAGCGCAAAAAATTAAAACCGCAGAGGTGATCAAATACCACCAAAAGAAAGCTCTATTTGTGGGAAAAAAAGGACGTCAATTTTGTTTGGGAGCCGCGTCGCACGACCGCGCAATTGTCAGTTAAAGCGACGCAGTGCCGAATCGCAAAACCTGGCCTGGGCATTTAGCTGCCTAAAGGTCCCGGGCTTAGGTGGTTAAGTGGTTAAATCCAAAATATTGAGCTGTCATAAAAATAAACCTGAGCTTTTCAAACTGCCCATATAATGGAACAAGCCGCTCACTGGTTACCTTTATCTGTGCAGATTAAAACTTGACATTGGTACAGCATGTCTCTTTCCCATATCAGAAGGTTGGGAGGTGTGCAGTAATGATAAATGCACTGTATGTAACCACTCTTTTCTGCTCAACTTATTATTATTACAAGTGCAAGCTTTTCCATGTTATCCAATAGATAGAACTTTTTTCTAATACGTTTCCTCTTCCTGAAATATGTAAAGCTTAAATAATCTAGCTTTAACCGTTTTCTTCCTACCAAGTACAAGTAAGGGCTTAAAAGTTTAAAATAGTGAGTCCTGGAGAACATCAGCCTTCAAAAGATGAAGCTGTGCTAGAACACAGTAAAAGGAGAATTTAAAAACTGCAGTACTGTCAAAGCCACTGAAAGCAAACTAATCAGGGAAAAAAATATTCTTTGCTAAGCACTTCTACTTAAATTGCTGTTACCTACTGCTTAGATCACTGCTGCTATGCTGTACAATCATAGTACTTCTGGGTATGAAGGAACAATTGACCTGCTTCCCCACAATGCACCACTTGGGACCTAAGCAGCCAATCACAATGTCTCAGCGCTGTTATAGGTTTGTGTGCCATTGAGAGCGCTACTGATTCCATTTTCTACAGAAATTTACAACAGTATCTTAAAGGGGTTGTAAAGGTACAATCTTTTTTTCCTAAATAGCTTCCTTTACCTTAGTGCAGTCCTCCTTCACTTACCTCATCCTTCCATTTTGCTTTTAAATGTCCTTATTTCTTCTGAGAAATCCTCACTTCTTGTTCTTCTGTCTGTAACTCCACACAGTAATGCAAGGCTTTCTCCCTGGCATGGAGTGTCGGGCTCGCCCCCCTCCCTTGGACTACGGGAGAGTCAGAACGCCCACTAACACACAGCTCTTTTCTCTATCTGCAACGTAGAGAGCGTCCCGACTCTCCTGCAGTCCAAGGGAGGGGGCGAGCACGACACTCCACACCAGGGAGAAAGCCTCGCATTACTGTGTGGAGTTACAGACAGAAGAACATGAAGTGAGGATTTCTCAGAAGAAATAAGGACATTTAAAAGCAAAATGGAAGGATGAGGTAAGTGAAGGAGGACTGCACTAAGGTAAAGGAAGCTATTTAGGAAAAAAAGATTATACCTTTACAACCCCTTTAATCCCATCCGACACAAGCCAGAAATCTGTATATTGCTTAAAACAGACCTGTGCTTGGCTCTACCCCAATCACCTTTATTTACTCCTTTGTCATTTCCTGAGTGAAGAAAACAACCGGAACTTCTATGTATAAAAGATCATGTGACTCACTCCAGGTGACAGTGCTGGGGTGAACTGTATACCCATTCCCCTATTTCAATACCACGTGCAGCTCCTCCCGGGAAGTGAAACTTCAAGAGTAAGTAAACCCTTGTCCAAAAATCCTCCCGCCCCCAAAAAAAACTGCAAAACAAAGGCATAATGAGCTAGTTAGTATGCATAGCATACTAGCCCATTATGTAGTACTTACCTCAGATCGAAGCCCCCGCAGCGGTCCACGTCTTCCCCTGCGGCCGATGTCGTTCCGGAGTAACTTCCGGGTATCGTGGCTCCAGCGCTGTAATTGGCCGGAGCTGACATGACATCACTCCCGTGCATTTGTGTGGGAGCGCCACCGGTAACAGCACAAAGACTGCCATTTCTTCAGTTTGCCCTAGTGCACATGTGCCGATGAGTTTGGCACATGCAGACACAGGGGGATATCTCCTAAACCGTGCAGGTTTAGGAAATATCCTGGGTAGCTACAGTTAAGCCTTAATATAGGCTTACCTGTAGCATAAAGTTGTTAAAAAGGGTTTACAACCACTTTCAGGTGCAGTACTATAGATAGGATTAAGTTGGCCATGCATGGTTCAGTTTTTTCCTTCAGCCAGCCAGCTAAACAAAAAAATAAACCAGAACCAATTCTCCCATCCACACATTCCATGTGGCTGGATAAATCCTCCATGTGGCTGGGACTCCTCTGCTGTAAGAATACTCAGATTAGCGCCTGATCCTGGACAATTTTTGGACCCAAGTCCAAAACAGAATTAAAAAAAAATTTGTTCCCGTTAAGGCATACAAAAACCTCTATTCTTCACCACTTGATCATCGGCACCCATTCATGTATTCCTACTCAGTGGAAATTGTATTCACCCCCTACAATACAGAAATGGATTAATGGTGTGGAACACAGCAGGCTAATGGAAAGTCAAAAGTTACGGCCTGCAGAACAGATGGGGGGGCATTCTGGTTTAGGTGAGGTGTAAAATTAATCTCAAACCTGTTTTTAGCAGATGCTTTTCGCTCCTTTTTGAATTTTCGCAGGGACTTGAACCTTCCCTCCACAGCTTATTTTCATTGTCTCTAATTAAGGCATACAGCTGCGGCACAATTTGGCTTACGTAAAATTGTTTTACAACCCTCTCCCTTAGGCCCCGTACACACGGTCGGACAAAACCGATGAGAATGGTTCGACGGACCGGTTTCATCGGTTCACCTCGGAAGTGGCCGTACGGCCTGATGTGTGTACACACCATCAGTTCAAAATCCGATCGGGTCAGAATGCGGTGACGTAAAACACACGACGTGCTGAATAAAACGAAGTTCAATGCTTCCAAGCATGCGTCGACTTGATTCTGAGCATGCGCGGGTTTTGAACCGATGCTTTTCTGTACTAACCATCGGTTTGGTCCGATGGGGCAGCGGTCCATCGGTTCGGTTTTGAAGCATGTTTAGAAATTTTGGACCGAAGGAAAACGGACCGATAGCCTATACACACGGTAGGTTTGGTCTGATGAAACTGAACTTCGGTTCATTCTCATCGGACCAAACCGACCGTGTGTACGGGGCCTTAGAGTGTCTTTTGCATGAACCATCCCACGCTAAACTTATTTCTACATATTACCGTATTTATCAGCGTATAACGCGCGCCGGCGTATAACGCGCACCCCAATTTTAAGAGGGAATTTTCTGGAAAAACAATTTTTTTTAGTCCAAATAGTAAATGCAGTTACAATAAAAAAAAAGATAAGCAGCAATGTATAGCAAGCAACTCAGAGAGCAGCTCCTATGTTCAAGGAGATACACAGTACCTTAGGGCTTCTAGCTGTCAGCACTCGATGATGGAAGGGAGGGAGCTGGAACTTTTTGCCCAAATGCAAGGCTTTCCTGATTGGGTAGGGCTTAGGTATTTCCTGGTAAAAGCTGGAGCTCCCCCATCCACCTTACACACATTCCTGTTGACCACTGAGGCAGCCATTACCTCGGAGGGGAAGGAGGGGGGCAAGCGCCCACCGGAAATCACCGAGCCGTCATCTCCACTCGGCTGTCACGTCACACACGCACAGTCCCGCCTCCGCCATCGGCATTGGACCATCTCCTGTGACAGACAGAACACTGGTCCAATGCTGGTGGTGAAGGCGGGACTGTGCGTGTGTCACGTGACAGCCGAGAGGAGATGACGGCTCGGTGATTTCCGTGGGCGCTCGTCTGCCTCCTTCCCCTCCGAGGTATGCTATCGGCGTATAGCGTGCACCCGTGATTTTCCCCCTATTTTCAGGGGAAAAAAGTGTGCGGTATACGCCGATAAATACGGTACTTCTCTTTACTACGCTCCAAGACCGATAGGCTTAGTATTACAGAATCCAAATGCCATTCAGATATACCAGAACTGAATGAGGCAGTGTGGCAGGAAATTCTCCCTCTAAAAGTCTCTACAGTTATCTCATCTAGGGATAAAGTGAACCAGACCAAATTTTTATACAGGTCATACTATACCCCTATACCGTTTAAATAAGTAACCTTCTCCTGTTTGCACTTAGGCCCCATTCGCACCTGAGCATTTTGTAGCTTGAAGGGGAATAAAATATTATTTTCTATGGAGAAAATAAAGAAGAACTCTGCGCTATGAGTGAAAGGTTAATACAATTTTGAAGCTGCTCCCCTCAAAGTGCTTAAAAAACGTGCTTTGTGCTATGGGGGATGTATATTGATGAGGGGGCGCTAAACGTTAAATACGTGAACCAATAAAGTGCTAGTGCTCAATATTCAATGATCAAATATAAGCAGTAAAGACAAGCATTTACGAATGTACAAAGTGCATCATATCATAAATCAAAAATATCTGGTAATACAAAAGTGCAATATGCATCAATATACATCCAGAAAAAAAAATTCCATAAATTGTGTAAAGTTTTCTATTCTGTTACACCATCACCACTGCCAAAAGCTATTTTGAAAACAGTGACACCCAGTGACTGAAGGTAAGTATCCTACTCGCCAGACCACCATGACCTCTTTACTAAAAAAGATAGGTCAGGTGGGGCTTTGTTTAATATTGGTCTGTAATCTGTGCTGGTACCAAATGGATATGCCAGGAGAGTGCTCCGCCACAGTGATATTCAGAAAAAAAAAACAAAAAAACAACAGGCCAAATGGCCGCTTATTTAAAAGTGCCTTTCCTCGGCACTGAAGTGCAGGCTTAGCAATACATGGTAAGTTGTAAAGCAGTCGCCTCGCTTGCTCATGCTGTTGTGAATCTGCGTGTGTTCCACTGCCTGTAGGACTAAAACCGGAAATGGTCAGAAATGGTAATGTGACCAGGGTGCGCCTCGACATACGTTTCGTCGGGATGACGTCGTCAGGAAGCGTATTGATAAAGACGGAATCATGAAACGCGTCTAGGTGTTCCACATGGCTTGCTGCATCTGTCACTGTCTCTGATCATAGCTCCACGAGAGGTGGTGAGATTATCGGAACCAAATGCACAGTGCAATTTTTTGATCGAACGCTTGTTTGGATATTATGTTTGTAAGAGCAATGATTTAAGGGCAGGGGATTTTGATTGATAAATAAATGCTTTACAGTTTTACACTCTTCTGGCTGATTGATTTCTGAACCCCCGACTGATGTCTCGCTGACAGTGATCATAAAGGCTATTTATAAACATAAAGGCTATTATCCAGTTGAAATCCAGTGAGTGCAATTTTTATAGGGAGCGGAATCACTTGGCGTGGTGATGGTCAGATGTCCAAACAGCTGATGTGCTTTACACTGTCACACTGATTTCCCGAACTTGACTTTACCTGGATGCACAGAATATTATTAGCTCTTAAAGTTAACTGCTCTAGTGCTGCTTAAGTTAGAAGGATTAACGTTTTGATCTTTTTTGTTTACTTTTTTGAAATGTGTTTTATTATTATAGCAGCTGCTTAATTGGATTAGTATTCTATTTACCTAAGCGCTGGATAAGTGACCCCTGGTTACTTATTTTTTGTTTAATTCTACAGTTGATATTGATAGCTGAGGTTATATTGAATGCCGCCGATTTGACATGCTCCCAGCACAAAGAGAGATACACTTATATGTGGCCCCATGGAAAAAGACCCACTTATGTGAGTGAGTACACCCCTCAGGCCTCGTACACACGACCGAACATGTCCGCTGAAACTGGTCCGGCGGACCAGTTTCCGCGGACATGTTCGGTCGTGTGTAGGGCCGACCGGACAATTTTCCGGCCGACCGGACAGGTTTCCAGTGGACAAATGTTTCTTAGCATGGTCAGTATGACTCATCAGACAGGTCCGTAGGCCCGAGAACCCGCGCATGATGTCTAAGTGATTTGACGCATGCGTGGAAGCATTGAATTTTTGGGTTCGCGCACGTCGCCGCGTCTTAACCGCCTCGTCTGTCCGCGGGAAATTTGGTCTGATGGTGTGTACAGCCATCAGTCCGCGGACCGTTTTCATCGGACAGGTCCGCTCGTCTGTACGAGGCCCCACAGTCTTGTAAATATTTTATTATATCTTTCCATGTGACAACACTGAAGAAATGACACTTTGCTACAATGTAAAGTAGTAAGAGTACAGCTTGTATAACAGTGTAAATTTGCTGTCCCCTCAAAATAACTCAACACACAGCCATTAATGTCTAAACCGCTAGCAACAAAAGTGAGTACACCCCTAAGTGAAAATGTCCAAATTGGGCCAAAAGTGTCAATATTTTGTGTGGCTACCATTATTATCCAGCACTGCCTTAACCCTCTTGGGCTTCACAGGTTGCCACTGGAGTCCTCCTCCACTCCTCCATGACGACATCACGGAGCTGGTGGATGTTAGAGACCTTGCACTCCTCCACCTTCATTTTGAGGATGCCTCACAGATGCTCAATAGGTCAGGAGACATGCTTGGCCAGTCCATCACCTTTACCCTCAGCTTCTTTAGCAAGGCAGTGGTCATCTTAGAGGTGTGTTGGGGTTGTTATCATGTTGGAATACTGCCCTGTGGCGCATTCTCCAAAGGGAGGAGATCATGCTCTGCTTCAGTATATCACAGTACATGTTAGCATTCATGGTTCCCTCAATGAACTGTAGCTCCCCAGCTCCCTCAATGAACTGTAGCTCCCCAGATGTATAGCCCCAGTTTGTGGCCCCATAAATCCACAAATGCCTTCCCTCAGCTTACATGCACATTCTGCCTTTACTTGCAAAAACAGACTTGTGAGAGAGCACAGACTGTGTGGGTAGGGAGGGAGGCACAGCTCCTTCCCTTTGGGGAACAGTGCACAGCATTTAAAAAAATTCTAAAAGAAATATAAAGAAATAACATTTCAGTAGTTAGGCGTAGGTGGGATAGGCTTCCATGAAGAGATGAGTTTAAAGGGATCACCTAAAAGGTAGCCAGAGTAGAAGATAGCCAGACAGATTGAGCTAGAGAGTTCCAGAGGATGGGAGAGGCTCTGGAATAAGAGACAAGCCCGATGTTGGTAATATTTTGAGACAAGATTGGTGATGTAGCTCGAGGCAGAGTTATAAATGGCCTTAAGCTACCCTAGAATAGGCCTTAAACATAAATAGGAGGTACATAGAAAATGATATGTCCCTCCAGAGAAAAGTTGATTTGTTCAAGATCTAAAGAATGTCTCGATAAAAATATTTTGGAGAAAACAGAACACTTCTGGTTACCATTTGTCAGAATACATCTTTTATCCCAAGTGAAATCTTTAATATTTTCGGCCTTCAGCTAAACTTTTTTTGGAAAGTAAACACAAAAGAAGCCAGACTGTGCGTAATCGGGATTTAATGGTGGCCAAAAACATAATTATAAAGCGACTTCAGAGAAATAAGAGAATATTGATTTCCAAAACAAGATGATAGGATTCTCTAAGGAAATGATCTTTATACCCCCAAGACAAGAAATTGATATGAGGCACAAAAGTAGCGTAAATTACAGGAAATAACGGAGAACGTATTGCTAGGGCAGCAGCTATAGAGGATGCTCTGTCAAATATCAAAGTACAAGGCAAAATGTTTACACCAATTATTACATTATTATACAGGATTTATAAAGCGTCAACAGTTTGCGCAGCACTTTACAATGTAGAAGGGGGACAGCACAATTACAATACAGTTCAATACAGAAGGAATAGGAGGGCCCTGCTTGTGGAGCTTACATTCTAAAAGGGAGGGGGAGGTGGTATAAAAAGTAAATAGCTGTAGGGGAATGTCTGATGAGGGTGGCTCTGGGACAGTTCTTAGGTGGGTGTGGGATAGGCCTCCCCTGAATAAATGAGTTTTCAGGGATCTCCTAAAGGTATACAGGGTAAGCGCTGACCGGACATACTGGGGCAGGGAGTTCCAGAGGATGAGAGAGGCTCTGGAGAAGTCCTGAAGGCGAGCATGGGAGAAATTTTCAAGGGAGCTAGAGAGTAGGAGGTCCTGGGAGGAACGGAGAGGATGATTTGTGTGATATCTGCAAATGAGGTTGGTGATGTAGATGGGGGCGATGTCGTGGATGGCCTTGTATGTTGCAGTTAGTATTTTGAATTTTACACAGTGGGGTAGGGGAAGCCAGTGAAGGGATTGGCAGAAAGGAGCGGCAGTCACGGATTGGTTAGTGAGGTGTATTAGTCTAGCAGCAGCATTCAAAATAGACTGAAGGGGGATAGCCTGCATAAGGGTAGGCCATTGAGGAGAGAGTTGCAGCAGTCAAGGCGGGAAGTTGTTTTGTGGTGTTTTAGTCTGGAAGGGACAAATTCTGGAGATGTTACGGAGGTTAAGGCGGCAAGATTTAGCCAGTGATTTAATATGGAGGGTGTAAGAGAGGTCAGAGTCAAGGATTACAACCAGCACCCTGGCATGTGTGGAGGGACCAATGGTTGTGCTGTTGATCTTAATGGTAAAGTCATTAACCACTTAACGCCCGCCGCACGCCTATTTACGTCCACAGAATGGCACGTACAGGCAGATGGGCGTATATATACGTCCCTGCCTTCTAGCGGGTCGGAGGTCCGATCGGCACACCCCCCCCTGCGTGCAGCTTACCTCGGGGAGCGATCCGGGACGACGGCGCGGCTATTCGTTTATAGCCGCCCCGTCGCGATCGCTCCCCGGAACTGAAGAGCGGGGAGAGCCGTATGTAAACACGGCTTCCCCGTGCTTCACTGTGGCGCTGGATCGATCGTGTGATCCCTTTTATAGGGAGACTCGATCGATGACGTCAGTCCTACAGCCACACCCCCCTACAGTTGTAAACACACACTAGGTGAACCCTAACTCCTACAGCGCCCCCTGTGGTTAACTCCCAAACTGCAACTGTCATTTTCACAATAAACAATGCAATTTAAATGCATTTTTTGCTGTGAAAATGACAATGTCCCAAAAATGTGTCAAAATTGTCCGAAGAGTCCGCCATAATGTCGCAGTCACGAAAAAAAATGCTGATCGCCGCCATTAGTAGTAAAAAAAAAAATAATGAATAAAAATGCAATAAAACTATCCCCTATTTTGTAAACGCTATAAATTTTGCGCAAACCAATCGATAAACACTTATTGCGATTTTTTTTACCAAAAATAGGTAGAAAAATACGTATCAGCCTAAACTGAGGAAAAAAAAAATTGTTATATATGTTTTTGGGGGATATTTATTATAGCAAAAAGTAAAAAATATTGAATTTTTTTCAAAATTGTCGCTCTATTTTTGTTTATAGCGCAAAAAATAAAAACCGCAGAGGTGATCAAATACCACCAAAAGAAAGCTCTATTTGTGGGGGAAAAAGGACGCCAATTTTGTTTGGGAGCCACGTCGCACGACCGCGCAATTGTCTGTTAAAGCGACGCAGTGCCGAATCGCAAAACCTGGCCTGGGCATTTAGCAACAAAATGGTCCGGGGCTTAAGTGGTTAAGAGGGGATCGGGGAGGAGGAAATATTACAAGCCGAGTTTTAGAAAGATTGAGATTGAGAAAGTGGTGTGACATCCATACTGATATGTCATTCAGTAGGTTTGTCATCTGTGAGGAGATCAAGGGGGTGAGTTGAGGAGTGGAGAGATAGATGTGTGTGTCGTCGGCATAGAGGTGATATTGGAAGCCATGGGAGGTTATCAACTGGCCCAGGGAAAAGGTTTAGAATGAGAATAGGAGGAGCCCAATAGGATCTTTAATTGATAATCTGCAAAAAAGTACATGTAGATTACAGATGTAATGCAGGCAAACTTCTACATACACCGATTGAATACAGTACAGAACAGATTTAGCAGCCAAAAGGATTTATATTTCTGTCTATCCAGTCCGGAGATTTACGTAACTCATGTCACACAGCACAGTCCTGTCTGGCAGGGAATGAGACCCGATTTCTCTCTTCTGCAGTTATGTAATGTTTGCCGGTCTTCCGCCTCCCCCAGCTGGTGACTGGAGAGTGAAAGGAGAAGAGCAGCAGACTGATGAGCTTATCTCTTTATCCCTATGCTCTCTCCTTCTATCAGCATTCAGCATACCTCTTTGTTAGCATAAGGACCCTGCCGCACAACAGACTTGCCCCTTCTGATGCTTTTCTCTCTTGAAGTCTGAGTTCTGCTGTACATGGAGTGCAAGAGGATAATACCAAGGCAAATTCAAGTGTGTATATGGCTTGCAATGAAAAAATATAATACAAGTACTGTAATTATTATCATATAAATGATTACAGAGCTGCATTGATTTGTCTTTTATATCTGCTTAGAGTTCAGCTTTAAATCTGGCGGATGAAGAATGCAGATAATTTCTGACACATTAACAAACCCCTTAGGGCTCATTTACACTGCAGCGTTTCGTCATCAATGACGTCATCAGGGGTGTGGCTAACATGCAGCACCGCAATATATATATATATATATATAGAGGGGACAGAGATGGGCAGTACCAACGACGATAATTGTGTTCCAAACAAAAGTAGACTGACTCCTCCCATATCAAGGGCAAGCATTCAAGTGGCAAAGAAAACGATAGTTTGATTAGGGGTTTATTTATTTATAACCAAGAAATAGGAGTATTTGTTCGTGAAAACAGAATTTCCAGGGATACAGCCGAGGCAGATGCCGCCTGAGAAAGCAATTTTTGCCCTCCCCATGAAAAAGATGCAGCGGTAGCACTGTATGCATGTGAGCACACACTTAGTCTGGTAAGGCTTCATTTCCACTGGCGTTTTTACAGCCACTGTTGTTAGCCTTTTGTACAGCTTAAAAACGCCTGTCCATGTTTATTTTGTAAAAAAAAATAAAAAAAATATATATTTTTTTTTTTTGTGAGCTGGAGCTTTAAAAATGCCGCGGTAGCGTTTTCGTGCGTTTTTGAGCGTTTAACGTCTGGCGTTTTTATGCCGCGTACACACCATCACTTTATGTGATGAAAAAAAATGACGTTTTTAAAAACGTCACTTTAATTGACTGTGTGTGGGGGAAAACGTCGTTTTATGTCTTGTAAAAAACGACCAAAAAAAATTGAAGCATGCTTCAATTTTATGTGTCGTTTTTCAAAAGTGCACTTTTTACTTCACAGAAATTGACCGTGTGTAGCAAAAAATGTCGTTTTCTAAGACGTTTTTTCATCCACGCATGCCCAGAAGCAAGCTTCAATGGTAAAACGTGGTGGAACGTAACCTCACTTTGCAAGAACATTGTGAGAAAAACGATGGTGTGTAGGCAACTTCGTCTTTGAAAATTGAAGTTTCAAAAACGTCGTTTTTTACTTCACAGAAAGTGTCGTTTTTTTTTCATCACATAAAGTGATGGTGTGTACGCGGCATTACAGCTCTACTCTGGAGCTTCAGAACGCCCTGGTCCTGCGTTTTTTTTTACAGCTCAAAAACGCCTATGCCATTTGCAGCTCATAAACGCCTATGTGGGCATGATGCCATAGAATAACATGGACAGGCGTTTTTAAGCTGAAAAAACGCTCAGAAAAGTGGCTGTAAAAACGTCAGTGGAAATGAAGCCTTAAAGTGCAGGTTGGGCATCAATAAGCATTTCCCTACCCAGTAGCTGCACCCGTCACCCATGAAGGCGCAGCGGCTGGAAATGTTTTGCTCAGTGACGTTGAACCTGCACTTTTATCAGGCTCCATGTCACTGAAGAGGCTCAACTTTCAGCAGATTTTTGCCGCTGGGGTGACAGGTGTATGCAAACAGCGGCAGCCGCTCAGCCTGTACAAAGTCAATGACAAACTGAAAGAAGCTATTGCTGTTCGAATGTATTTGTACAACCAGCAGTTACTGGTCCCTGACCTCAGGAAGTGCAGATACATGAAAATAGCAAGCGATCCTCTTAGCCAGTCTCTATTTTGTACAGGCTGAGCGGCCGCTGATGTCTGCATACACCTGTCATCCCAGCAGCAAGAATATGCCGATTCCTTTTTTTTTTTTTTTCTTCTTCAACAAATATTTGCTGATTCTTGCTACTGGATTCCGGTGTATGCGTATAATCACCAGTGTAAAGGGGGACTTATGAGGAGGAACTCAGTAGACCACTGGGTGCCTTTTTTTATGACCTGCAAGGTCAAGCCATAATGTGCTAGCATGCATCGCATACTAGCACATTATGTGAAACTTAAAAACAAAGCATTGCTGGAGGCCGCTTCCATCTTCACCCGTCTTCCTTCCAGGTCCACGGACTCCAGCTGTGTGACTGGCCAAAGCCGCGATGACGTCAATCATGAACACCGAATTCTGAAGGAACGGCATGGACGGCCGTTCCTTCTCAGCACATGAGCTGATTACATCATCGGCTGAATATATAGAAAATATCTCCCAAATGGTGCACGTTTAGAAGATATTTACAATACCTATAGGTAAGCCTTATTATAGGTACAATACCTATAGGTACAAGTCAAAGATTTAACTTTACAACCACTTTAAAAGCTTTTCTCCTTTAATTATTAAAAGAAAAGCTGAGTAAGCTATTGTGCAAGATACTGAGTCAGCAAATAACAGAACTAAACATTGAACACGGATTGCATCGTATAAACCACACAGAATTTACTGTATGGTGTACAATACACCACTTAAAACACTTAAAGCAAAGCAAACCAATACACTAAGCAAGCATGGTTTGGAAAAAAATCAATACTATTGTTAAAATTCAAGACTACCATACCAAGGCTCTATGGCCATGGTCAATGCTTGAAACCACAAAAAATGTAATTTAGATTTATTACTAACAAAACAAAATTTACCACAGCATTACGTAAATAGAAAAAAAAAATAAAAAAATTAAGAAAGCAAGAAAGATCTTCTGGATGCAGGGGCGTAACTAGAAATCACAGGGCCCCATAGCAAAATGTTGTATGGGGCCCCCCAGAGCCGCCCTAGTGTCAATGCAGCGTGACCTGTGCCCCATATAGCGTGACCTGTGCCCAATACAGCATTGCCTGTTCCCAATACAGCCTCACATGTGCAGAGGAAGAGGCAAGCCGGCCGGATCAGCAGAGAGCGGGATTGGCCGCTGTAATAGCTTTCATTTGAATTTCCCGACTTCACGGGGCTCATCGTCACATAGCCCCACCTCTTAGCCCAACGCCTTTGATGACGTCACATGTACGACACTGGACCGGCGTTCTGTCGATCAAAGGTGCCGGACCAAGAGGTGGAGCTATGTGACATGAGCCCCGGGAACACTGGAAGTTCTAATGAAAGCTATTACAGCGGGCAATTCCACTCTCTGCTGATACGGACTGCCAGGGGCGGACTGACAACTCATGGGGCCCCCGGGCAATAGGGGATTATGGGGCCCCCAGGCTTAGAGATGGCCACCATCTTTTTTTTTTATGCAACATGAATGTGGGCAAACCCATGCGGAGAGGCACCAAGCTCCGTGACATGCCGAGTGGCATAGAGTTGGTGACCCACTAAATTCACCAGAAACCTCTCATGGGCAAACAATTGCAGCCTCACTGTGCCCCATCAAATGCAACCACTGTGCCCCATCAAATGCAGCCAACTGTGCCCCATCAAATGCAGCCAACTGTGCCCCATCAAATGCAGCCAACTGTGCCCCATCAAATGCAGCCAACTGTGCCCCATCAAATGCAGCCAACTGTGCCCCATCAAATGCAGCCAACTGTGCCCCATCAAATGCATCCA
Organism: Rana temporaria; assembly: GCF_905171775.1. Lineage (NCBI taxonomy): Eukaryota > Metazoa > Chordata > Amphibia > Anura > Ranidae > Rana > Rana temporaria. The sequence goes on from NC_053489.1 coordinate 64,484,255, forward strand.
ACTGTGCCCCATCAAATGCAGCCAACTGTGCCCCATCTAATGCAGCCCACTGTGCCCCATCTAATGCAGCTCACTGTGCCCCATCTAATGCAGCCCACTGTGCCCCATCTAATGCAGCCCACTGTGCCCCATCTAATGCAGCCAACTGTGCCCCATCTAATGCAGCCAACTGTGCCCCATCAAATGCAGCCAACTGTGCCCCATCAAATGCAGCCAACTGTGCCCCATCAAATGCCGCCAACTGTGCCCCATCAAATGCAGCCATTGTGACCCTCAGCCCCCCCCCCCCACGGGGAACAGTTGGTTGCATTTGATGGGGCACAGATGCAGCCACCGTGCCATTAAATGCAGCCACTGTGATCCTCAGCACCCCCCCCCCTGTTGTCTGACCAACACTTGCCCCATCTTGGTGGCAGGTCAGGCAGTGGGTGACGGCGGTGAGATGTGGGACGGGCAGCGGCGAGCAGCTTACTCCCTGCACCTCTTCTTTTCTCCTGCTAGGCGTCCAATAGGAGTGCCTGTCCTTTCAGCCAATCACATGATGGGTATCATACCCGCACTTCCTGATTGGCGGAGAGCCGGTTCATTGTTAGAAAAGCAAACATTAATTTGCTTTTCTAAACCCACCTGGATGGGCTCTGAGCTCCAAGCCCACCCTAATGTGAAGCCTATTAGAGCCTGGGGCTCTAATCAGATGCTTCAACCCCCCCCCCCCCGCAATTTAGGCACCCAGCGTCCTAAAAGGGATGGACACCTGAATTGGGGGTGGCCATGGATAGATTCATGCAATGCATGAATCTATACATTCTACATAGAGGGGGTGGTGCCCTTCATGGATGGACCGCCCCCTGGTATACACTCACACATGCACTGTATACATACACAGTGTATATATATGTGTATATATATATATATATATATATATATATATATATAGTGAGAAGTGCCATGCTTCTGTGCTGAACTTCTCCAATCTCTGCTACATCTCCCTACTCATCACCTGCTCACCAATACACAGGCACAGCCTCCTCTCCTGTATTACCACATGTGAGCTGCTGGGGCACTACAAGTACCAGCATGGCAGAAGGGGCAGGAGCAGTGTGTTCTATCAGGATGATTTTTGGAAAAAAAGTGCTGGTGTGTGTATATATAGATAAATATTTATCTATATATATATATATATATATATATATATATATATATATATATATATATATATATATATATATATACACACACACATCAGCACTTTTTTTCCAAAAATCATCCTGATAGAACACACTGCTCCTGCCCCTTCTGCCATGCTGGTACTTGTAGTGCCCCAGCAGCTCACATGTGGTAATACAGGAGAGGAGGCTGTGCCTGTGTATTGGTGAGCAGGTGATGAGTAGGGAGATGTAGCAGAGATTGGAGAAGTTCAGCACATCCTTCTCCCAGAAGCATGGCACTTCTCACACACAGAAAAACGATCTAACCCCCCTCCCCCTCCTCACCAGGATAGGTAAGCACTGAGTGATACAATTCTTCCAGCTCAGCCAGCTTACCTTTTATGAGGCAGCAATCCACCCCACTCTGCAGGCTGTCCCCTCCTCCCTCTCATCTCTCCAGCAGTCGGCATCTCCTGCTTGTATGTCAAAAAAGCCGCGCTGGAGAAGGGGGCGTGTACACTGTGCTCCCATTGGCTGAGAAGGCAGTGGAGAGGCGGGGCAGCTACAATATCGAGATTTGTACATCAAAATGATGTCGGTAGTGGCCAATTCAGTGATAGATGTAAAAAAAACACTGATTCCAACAAACTGTCCCTGCTTTTACCAAGGCTGCCAACCCTGATGGGGCCCCCTAGTGGCCAGGGGCCCTCAGCTCGCTTCTTCCTCTCCTCTCTCTTCACTTCACCGGGCCCCCCTGATCCTCACTCGGCTGCGGGCCCCATAGCGCCTGCATGGGTTGCTATGGCGGTAGTTCCGCCACTGTCTGGATGTTATCTATCAGGATGCCTCGGTATCATTTACTAAAGCTGAAGGTTGTTTCAATGTTTTCCTCTGTCCTATGAGTCGTAGTATTGGAGCGTAGTTTAGTTTTTTTCCTGTAATATCTGTACTGGCTGGCAAGTTGAAGTGTTTGTTACCCCACCATTTCATATTCCTGATATGTGCCTGTTGGACCATGTACTTGTATGAAAAAATATCCGGTTGCTTCGTCCCTGTTATAATTTGACCACACTAAGCAGAACACATTGTGGTCAGTTCTCTAGCTATGCTGTGAGCTCAGCCTGCTCTCCTCCAATAATAAGACTTGTCCTGACACACCCCAGCTGCACAGTCATTCACTGGAAAGATCAGTGTGCTGTTGCTTAACCTCCCCTCATCTCTTTTGCAGCTGAGAACAGAGGGAATGTGATCACTTCTTTAAAAAAAGGGGGGGGGGGACGTATTTATGTTTTTTTTTATATATATATCTATCTATACTAAAATGGTTTACCTTTCATTTCAATTTTAATGGAAAGGGTTGTCTTACAAGGTGATTGTTTACAATAACTTTAACCTTGCAGTCTGAATGGCTTGTGATGTATATGCTATGTCGTTCCTTACTCTCATAGCTAAAATGTGCAACCAAATCTTCCTTATGCTTTTAGACCAGTGGTTTCAAAGTACCAGCCCGCGGGCCATTTGCGGCCCGCGGACCAGTTATAAATGGCCCGCAGGCTGGATGGAAGTGGGGGGAGCAAAAAAAAAAAAATTATTTTTTATTTTTATTTTTTTGTGAGCTGGCGCCATCTGGTGGTGAGCCGTGGGTATTACAAGTTATTACCACCAGATGTGAGCTGGCGCCATCTGGTGGTGGCCGTTGGTATTACAAGTTAAGCATTACAAGTTAAACAGCAATTCTAATGTCATTTTACACTATTTTCACTGCCATCTTCTTCCCTCTAATTAGAACCCCCAAACATTATATATATTTTTTATCCTAACACCCTAGAGAATAAAATAGCGATCGTTGCAATACTTTCTGTTACGCCGTATTTGCGCAGCGGTCTTACAAGCGCACTTTTTTGGGAAAAAATTACACTATTTTTAATTAAAAAATAAGACAACAGTAAAGTTATCCCCATTTTTTTAATATTATGAAAGATAATTTTACGCCGAGTAAATTCATACCCAACATGTCACGCGTCAAAATTGCCTCCGCTCGTGGAATGCCGACAAACTTTTTTTACCCTTTAAAATCTTCATAGGCGACGTTTAAAAAAATCTACAGGTTGCATGTTTTAAGTTACAGAGGAGCTAGAATTATTGCTCTCACTCTACCAATCGCGGCGATACCGCACATGTGTGGTTTGAACACTGTTTACATATGCGGGCGCTGCTCGCGTATGTGTTCGCTTCTGCGCGCAAGCTCGTCGGGACGGGGTGCGTTTTCTGGCTCCTAACTTTTTTAGCTGGCTCCTAGATTCCAAGCAAATTTGTCAAACCCTGACTTACACCAGTGCTGGTGGTAATAATGCGCTCGCTGACACCAGTGCTGTGGGTTAATAATGTGTTCGCTGACACCAGTACTGTTGTTTTTGAAGTTTGAAAGTTTGCATGCGGCCCCCCCATGGGATATGAAAACTTGTCTTGTGGCCCTCAGGTAATTTGAGTTTGAGACCCCTGTTTTAGACTATTGCCCCTATGTCCTGGAATCTAGTAGTTTTTTTAATCCTTATACTTTATGAAGTCTAGTGTTACTTAACCTTATACTCCCAGTGTTCTAAATGTGAAAGTGTATGTACATAGCAAAAGCAAACATACAGTACATAGCCATCCACAACACTGCCCCAGCTACATCACCAACCCCACTTCAAGACATCACCCAAATCGTCCTCTCTGCTCCTTCCAGGATATCTGGGATAGCTTTCTATGTTACCTCCTCCCATGCTTGCCTCCAGGACTTCTCCAGAACCTCTCAAGTGCTCTGAAACTCCCTACCCCAGTATGTCCATGTCTGGTTAGCGCCTACCCTGTCCGCCTTGAAAACACAAGGTCCTTAAAAACGCATTTATTCAAGGAAGCCTACCCTACCTCCACCAAAAACTGTACTTGGGTCACCTCCATCAGATCATTCCCTACAGCTATTAACTTTTTTCTTCCTTTTTTAACATTTAGATTGTAAGCTTCATGAGCAGGATCCTCCTATTCCTTCTGTATTGAACTATATTGTAATTATTCTGCACCTATTTATATTATAAAGCACTGTGCAAACTGTTGGCACAATATCAATTATGTATATTAACCACTTACTTACTGGGCACTTAAACCCCCTTCCTGCCCAGAGGACTTTTTGCGATTCGGCACTGCGTCGCTTTAACTGACAATTGCGCGGTCGTGGGACGTGGCTCCCAAACAAAATTGACGTCCTTTTTTTCCCACAAATAGAGCTTTCTTTTGGTGGTATTTGATCACCTCTGCGGTTTTTATTGTTTGCGCTATAAACAAAAATAGAGCGACAATTTTGGAAAAAAAAATATTTTTTTTTACTTGTTGCTATAATAAATCGCTCAATTTTTTTTTTTTTTTTTTTTATCCTCAGTCTAGGCCGATACGTATTCTACATATTTTTAGTAAAAAAAAAAAAAAATCGCAATAAGCGACTGGTTTGCGCAAAAGTTATAGCACCTACAAAACAAGGGACAGAATTATTATTTTTTATTATTTTTTTTTTACTAGTAATGGTGGCGATCTGCGATTTTTATTGCGACTGCGACATTATGGCAGACACATCGGACACTTTTGACACATTTTTGGCACCATTCACATTTATACTGCAATCAGCGCTACTGTATAAATGTGACTGGCAGGGAAGGGGTTAACACTAGGGGGTGAGGAAGGGGTTAAATGTGTACCCTATATAGTGTTCTAACTGTGGGGGAAGGGGGGTGACTGGGGGAGGTGACCGATCTATGTCCCTATGTACAAGAGACACAGATTGGTCTCCTCTCTCGGAAAGGGGCGGACGTCAAATGACGGCGCCCCAGAGAAGTAGAATCACCCTGCGGCCGTATATAGTCGTACGGCCGTCGGGAAGTGGTTAATAATAATAATTGCTCTGTTTTGATCTTTTATATAAACCTTTGGAAGCATTTTGTTATATCTGTTCAATAAGTTAAAAAAAAACTGTTGATCCTGCCAGAAATCTTGTGTGCTCATAACTTTCTGTGTCTGATGCATGTGCTACACTTTTAGAAATTAGTGCTGTGCCCAACTCTCTCTTTGGACTACAGAAATCTTCCTACATTTTAGGTATAAGAAAAGAGGGGGAAGTGTTCTGCAATCCTGCTATAGGGTGACAACAGGGCTCCTCTAGTTGGTAAACACTGTCACCTTAGAACAGGAAGAATTGTCCCCAGGTGAAAATAAAGGAAAAAAAGCTTATAGCAGAATTACCTCTTAAACTGGATTAGGAGGGGGCGGTTACAACTAGAAATCGCACAGAAACGTGCTGCGCATATCTGTGTGATTCACATGCAGTTCTGTGCAGTGCATTTAAAGTCCATTCATTTTGAAATGGCTAAAATCACACTGCGCCCAAAGTAGCGCATGCACTATTTTTGCCAATGCACTGCAACCAGATTGCACGATACCATGCGATCCGGCGGGGGCAAATGCACTGCATATGGGGTGTCATTAACGTATTATTGACACCTGCTGCAGATCGCAACTGCAGTGCGTTTTAAATATGGTGGTGTAAACAGGTACAGAACCAGGTTTCCTGCACCACGTTCCAGTGTGAATGGGCCCTTAACTAAATACAGTAAAACCTTGGTTTGAGAGTAACTTGGTTTGAGAGTGTTTTGAAAGACAAGCTAATTTTTTAAATACATTTTAACTTGATATACAAGCGATGTCTTGATATAAGAGCAGCGACATGTCACAACTGAGTATAAATCAGAAGAGAGGCTCCTCTAAGTGTAGCAATTTCATTTAATTTAATTAAGGTACAACATTTAGCAACTCACATGGTTGATGATTAAAAGAAGCACATCTAAGTATGCAGGCATCCGGGGTAAAGCTGTCCACACAAGCCATCCTCCTCACCATCATCAAAGTCATCTCTTATACTCTGTACTTCATGAGCGGTTCAAGCCTCGCTTTTGGATCGCTCTACTGCAGGGTAGTCTTCCCGGTCACTAATGCAGGCTGACAGCGGTGAGAGTCGGCGGTGCGGAGGGCAGTCTATGTGGACAGAATTTTCCCCCGGATGCCTGCATACATAGATGTGCCTCTTTTAGTCATCAACCATGTGAGTTGCTAAATGTTGTACCTTCATTAAATGTAACCATATTTATACACTTCTCTAAGGCCCCTGGGGCGTTTTTCAGGCGTTATTGGAGCGTTAATGGAGCGTTATTCGAGCGAAACCTGATCTGCAATCCCAATGTGAAAGCCCGAGTGCTTTCAGAGCCCTTTCACACTGCCAGCGCCCGAAACGTTTTAGGGCGTTTTTGCAGTGCCTCAGTGTGAAAGGGTAAGGCGTTTTTACAGCGCTTTCAATTCATTTCAATGGAGAGGGGCATTTTTGGAGCGTTTTATTCAGTGCCCAAAAGCTGCTCCAAAAATGCTGCTTGCAGGACTCCGTGTGAAAGGGTCCATTGAGATGCATGGAGAGCGTTTTATGAGCGTTTTAATAGCGCTATTTTTAACGCTAAAACGCTGTGAAAACGCTTCAGTGTGAAAGGGGTCTAAGAGCCTCTCTTCTCTTTTATACTCGGTAGCTCCTGCTGGATTTTGCTTTTAATCCCATTGTGGAGGCTTCCATTTGTGGATGGACATTTTATGGTTACACAACCTATCACATTGCTATAATCTTTTTATAAGGACTATAAACTGAAGGACCTATGAATAAATGGTTGTTGAACGAATCATTTGAGTTTTCATTATTTCTTATGGGGAAATTTGCTTTAATATACAAGTGCTTTGGATTACAAGCATGTTTCTGGAACGCAATATGCTCGCAATCCAAGGTTTTACTGTACTTGCAAACAGGCAGACTTTTTAAAGTATTCTTACTTGCATGTTCTCAATGTACATGAGTTACGTCATTCCAGCTAAGCCAATCAAGCAGGCTGAAGATCTGAACCCGAATGTAGACCAGCCGAGGATTTCAGCAGCAAGGGAGCTCATTAACGCTGCATCACCAGAGTGAAAGTCAGAACAATCCTGCTGTAAACTGGCCACATACTAAGGAACCGGAGGAAATAATTTTCATGGGTGGCCCTGTCAGCATCTTCCCACCTGACATCCCTTTGACTTAAAAATAAAGGGAGCTGGGTGGAAAACTGTTGGCAAAAAAGGTGGCTACAATCAGATGAAGCCGCTGTTCGATTATTCTGACAACCGCCAGGGTTGGCTGTCAGAATACAACTGTCGGCACTCCAGATTCGGCCACTGTTTTATGTAAATACGTCAAGACGTATTTACATAAAACACGCCCCCATCACATCCATTTGAATTGCGTGCCCTTACGCCGCCAAAGTTACACTACGCCAACATAACTTACGGCGCAAATTCTTTAAAGATACAAAAAAGTAAGTTACGGCGGCGTAGTGTATCAGAGATACGCTACGCCCGACGGAAATAAGCGCCAGGGTACGTGGATCTGGCCCAAAGTTTTTCAGTATCTAGAAAAAACATTGTTTTTTTTAACTTCATCATTAAAACGACATTGCCCACACACAATCGTTTTTAAAAAATGCTCTAGCAAAGCGCAGTGACGTACAACACGTACGACGGCACTATAAAGGGGAAGTTCCATGCGGATGACGCCACCCTTGGGGCTGATTTCGTGTTAGTAAAAGACGATTTGCGCTTTTCTGTCTGTTACAGCGTGATGAATGTGCTTACTCCATTACGAACGGTAGTTTTACCAGAACGAGCGCTCCCGTCTCATAACTTGCTTCTGAGCATGCGCGGGTTTTTAACGTCGTTTTAGCCCACGCACGATAATTTTTTACAACCCGAAAAACTACGTAGTTAAAAAATTCAGCATGTTCGGAAAAAAAAATTGAAGTTTTTCCGAACGCGGAAAATGATGTGAAGCCCACACACGATCATTTAAAATTATATTTTTTTTAAATGTCGTTTGTCATGCCGAAAAATGATCGTGTGTATGCAGCATTACACTTAGCGCTACAATTTTTTATTTTTGCACTGTTACAAAAAATTTTAAATTGTTAGAAGAGAAAGTAGATATTTAGCAGAAGAGATATACTGGGGAAAAAAACTGACAACTAAACAAATGTATCTCTGCTTTGAAGAGAATGTTTTTACCCTGCCTGGATTTTCATTTTCCATTAAAATACCTGTTTACCGATCAAAGCATCATTTAGTGCAATTATGTTCTGAAGGATGCAATTTATTATAATAAATGACTATATTTTTATGCACATGGCCAGAATAAAGAATCTGGTCGACTGCTCACCTTCTTGCTTTGCTCCAGTTTTCACACTTCAACCTTTACGTCTCTGGTAAGTATATATAATATATAAAATCTTATGACGGGAAAGGCTCGTCTATTATTTTATATTTTTCATATTTTGAAGAAGAGCAGAAGACTGGATTTCCAATTAAAAGAAAATAAAGTGGATAAACATCTGGATTTATTCTTATGGTAACAGGTAGGCAGAGGTCCAACTCAACCACAAATTGAACAATGATTTCACGACTAGGATCATTTCACTTTCCAGTAATACAGTTTTGCAGAAATGATACCGGGTTAGGTACACACAGCTCAAAACATAATTATCTCCTTTCTGCTTCTTTACAAATTGTCAAAACAGTAGCAGTTTTACTTTAGAACTCGGAAAAAAAAGTCAAATTAAACATAATAATAGTATGCATAATAATGTAATAATATACATAAATAATTTACAGTATAGCTATAAATTCAGCTGTATTATATGCGAGTTGGGTACTGATTTTAATTGACATGTAGGGAGTCAAATTTTCTCAGACAAGCATTGTGCAACAATGACAGCTAAGGCCCAGATTCACAAAGGAGATACGACGGCGTATCTCCAGATACGCCGTCGTATCTCCAGATACGCCATCGTATCTCTGAGTTGTGCCGTCGTATCTATGCGCCTGATTCTTAGAATCAGTTACGCATAGATTTATATTAGATCCGACCGGCGTAAGTCTCTAAAGCCGTCGGATCGTAACTGCATATTTACGCTGGCCGCTATGGGCGTGTACGCTGATTTACGCCTAGAAATGTGTAAATCAGCTAGATACGCGAATTCACGAACGTACGCCCGGCCGACGCAGTAGATACGCCGTTTACGTTAGGCTTTTCCCGGCGTAAAGTTACCCCTGCTATATGGTGGCGTACCAATGTTAAAGGATCACTAAAGGAATTTTTTTTTTTAGCTAAAAAGCTTCCTTTACCTTACTGCAGTACTGGTTTCATGTCCTTATTGTTAGTTTTTGCTTTGAAGTGGCTGTAATTCTGCTCTGATCTCCACACTTCCTGGTTGTCTTTTTCCTTATAACCACAGTACTGGGAGCTTTTCACTGTAGGTCTAAGCTGTCATTACTGTGTGTCTAAAACTCCTCAGAACCAATCAGATTCATTTTAAAAACAAAACACTGCCCTGGATTTGTTTGTTTTTGATTTGTGTGTCTCTCTAGTTCACAGGAACATGAAAACAGTTTAAAAGTGAAACTAACCTACAGGCACATTATATGATGATTTTTTATCTATTTGTAATCATTTTTAAAAGGAATCAGTTAACTATTATGTCTCTATACCCTGTAAACAGTAATTTCAGCAAAAAAAAAAAATTCCTTTAGTGACCCTTTAAGTATGGACGTCGTTCCCGCGTCGAATTTTGAATATTTTACGTTGTTTGCTTAAGTCGTCCGTGAATGGGGCTGGACGTAATTTACGTTCACGTCAAAACCAATATGTCCTTGCGGTGTATTTGGAGCAATGCACACTGGGATATGTCCACGGACGGCGCATGCGCCATTCGTGAAAAACGTCAATCACGTCGGATCATGGTTATTTTACATAAAACACGCCCCCCTGTTTCACATTTGAATTAGGCGGGCTTACGCCGGATGATTTACGCTACACCGCCGCAACTTACGGAGCAAGTGCTTTGAGGATACTGTAATTGCCCGTCTAAGTTGCGGAGGCGTAACGTAAATCGGATACGTTACGCCCGCCTATAGATACGCCGCTGTACGAGAATCTGGCCCTAAGTTTCTTATTATGTAAAAGTCTTCCAATATCATGAATATGAACAACATTCTTCAAAACAATACACTGGTAAACAGGATGAATTCACATTCTAAATAAACATAAAAATAAAAATGCTCAGCTTCAGTGCACATTAACCGCTTCCATACCGGGCACTTACGCACCTTCCTGCCCATGCCAATTTTCAGCTTTCAGCACTGTCGTACTTTGAATGACAATTGCGCGGTCGTGCTACACTGTACCCAAACAATTTTTTTATCATTTTGTTCCCACAAATAGAGCTTTCTTTTGGTGGTATTTGATCACCTCTGCGGTTTTATTTTTTTCGCTATAAACAAAGAAGAGCGACAATTTAAAAAAAAAAACAACAATATTTTTTACTTTTTTATTTAATAAATATCACAATTTAAAAAAAAAAAAAAAAAAAAATGTTTCCTCAGTTTAGGCCGATACGTAACCTTCTACATATTTTTGGTACAAAAAAATCGCAATAATCATATATTGATTGGTTTGCGCAAAAGTTATAGCGTCTACAAAATAGGTGATAGATTTATGGCATTTTTATTTTATTTATTTTTTTTACTAGTATTGGCGGCGATTTGCGATTTTTTTTACTGTCACCGTGACATTGCGGCGAACACATCGGACACTTTTTTTTTTTTTTTTTGTAAAATTATTTTTATTAAGTTTTCAAAACACATATACAATAACAGGCCACATATGTGACCAACATTGACCGGTTAAAACACAGAGACCGGTGTACAGAACCCAAACATGAAAAAAACTGAAGGGAGGAAAGAAAAAAAAATAAAGAAAAAAAAGGGGAGGGGGAAGAGGGGGGGGGGGGGGGGGAAAGGAATGGGGGGACCGAAATGCTCACATTGAACCCCGTCAGCAGGTGCTGAACGGGCTAGGATGGATGGAAATGACGATATGGGTCAGAGCACAACCGATCCCCCCCATACAATATACCTGAGACTCTTCCACCTACACCCAGCTCCAGTGCCAAATCCAAAGACGTACGGCCCCATCTCTCCCAGGAGCCAATCCATAGGCATTAGCTCTACCCCAAGATCCTCCACAGACCTGAATTGTCCCCCCTATGCGTGCGGGTCGTAGTTCTCCCCAGTTCCTCCCATTCAGGATTCCCCGACCACTGTAGCTGCCAGGCACTGAACTTCTCCATCGATGTGACTTAGTCTGATACCGTGTCTGTGGAGGCCATCCAACCCCCCCACACTTTATCGAACTTGGTCAATGCCCCTCTACTCAAGTATGTGGCTTTGTAAAATGGGATGGCTTTGTTGACTAATACCTTCCAGGCTGTCACCGTCGGGGCAGAGGAACTTTTCCAAGAAAGAATGATTTGTTTCTTAGCATAGAAGAGCACAAGAATGAGAAGCGTCCTTACAGCCCTAGTCGTTGCTAGGGGTTCGACCAAAAGTAGCAAGCACACCTCTACAGTCATGGGGATTGAAATAGTAGTGACCGACCGGATGCAATCTACCACTGCCTGCCAGTACGCCTGAATCTGGGGGCACTCCCAAAAAATATGCATAAAATCGGCAGTAGGCGCGGAGCACCGCCAGCAGGCCGATCCCTGACCCCTGAACATTCTAGCCAGCCTGGCAGGAGTCAGGTATGCCCTATGTAGGAACTTGTAATGTATAAGTCTGTCTCTTGTAGAGACTAAGGCTGGAAGCCGCCCCACAGACATCGTCCCAGTCGTCCCTGTCCAATTCCCGTGGTCACGAAGTCCCAAGCACGCCTACAAGGCGACAGCAACCCGGTGGTCTCGGGGAAAAGGTCTTTATAGAGGCTGGAAACCTCCTTGGGAAGTGGTTCATACGAGCCAGTGACTCCGGTACCCAGACTCCAGAAACCAACGGATTCCCTCCGACTGTGCCTTGAACGCATGGGCAATTGTAGGTATCTAAAAAAATGGGTATTGGGTAGGTCATGTCGCGTATTCAAGTCATTCAAACGTCCCTTAAGGTACCATTTACTACAACATGGCTCAAGGTCTTAATCCCGTAGGCCGTCCATACCACCCGGGTACGGGTAGTCCAGAAAGTTGGACCAAGTTGGGGTTTCTCCATAGGGGCGCGTGGGGGGAGAAGGTAGCACGATCAGTAGGTCTTAATGCTTGCGCCACGACCCATGCTCTGATCACTGACCTCATGGAAGGCGTTAAGGGGTACGGGGCCCTCGGGCCCCTGTAGACTAACCGGGAGAGTGCCTCATAGGAGCCCACGCAAGCAGCTTCCAGCGACACCGCGGCATCATCCGGAGCAGAAGTCAGCCAACGGTGTGCTACCGTCAACTGGCCGGCCAGGAAATATTTAGAAAAATTGGGCACCGCCAGGCCTCCCTCCCCCCATGGCTGTTGGAGAATGGTCAACTTAAGGCGGGGTGAACTACCCTGCCACAGGAAGGAGGATATCATACCATCTATGGCCTTGAAAACCGTCTTTGGTATCCACACTGGGGCGTTCCTAAGCGTATAGAGCAGGAGAGGAAGGATCTTCATTTTAAGAAGATTAACCCTACCTATGAGGGACAGGGGGAGATTTTTCCAGGAGTTCAATTTTTTGGAGACGACATTCAGCAATGGGGACACGTTAAGTTCAATAAAGTTCGTTACGGAGTTAGTAATCTGCAAGCCCCAAGTACCTAATTTGGGTCACCCACTGTAGGGGGTTTGAGGGGTCGGCCCCCTCCAGGGGACACATGGGAGCGGAGAGTGGGAGGATTTTGGATTTGGTCCAGTTGACTTTGAGGCCGGATACTCAGTAAATATGCCCATCAGTGACAGTGCGCATGTAAAGAGGGGCCAGTATCCCCAGAAATAAAACCAAGGTCGTCCGCATAAGAGTTACCGATCTCAGTCAAAGTGCCCACCCCTGATACCCTGGATTAGGGGGCGAAGATCTCAACGCAATCGCCAAGGGTTCCATCACCAGGGCAAACAGGCCAGGGTGACAGGGGACAACCCTGCCTGGTGCCCCTGGATACTGGGAAAGGCGCCCGACACTTCGCCATTCAGACGAATTGCCGCACTGGTCTATCTACAGCAACGATATCCATTTGAGAAATACAGGCCCAAAGCCCATACGCTCAGCACCCGCGTCATGTAGCCCCAATCAATGGAGATCGAACGCCCTTTTCCAGATCGAAAAACACCAGGGCCCCCCCCAGTGAGATATTTCTCGTCAATTTGCGTGTGCGTGTATACCCTGCGAAGTTAATGTCAGTAGCCTTTTGGGCATGAACCCCGTCTGGTCAAGGAGATATCAATGGTTCTAAGCAGGACATCAACCGATTGGCACCATCTTGGTCAATATCTTGAGGTCCATGTTCAGCAGCGCAATTGGCCTGTAGGACGAACAGTAAAGGGGGTCCTTCTCAGGCTTGGGGAGCAGGACCACATGAGCCTCATACCAAGAGGGGGCATACTCCCTATCTCCAAACACTCCCCATAAGGTTCAGTAGTCTGTGGGACACCACCTCTGAATAGGTCTTATACCACTCTGCCGGAATGCCGTCAGGGCCCGGCGCCTTGCCATTCGAGAAGGAGGCAATAGCCACAGCCAGCTCCTTGGAGGAGAAAGGAGCCTCCAAAAGCTTGACCGCCTCTCCAGGCAGCACCGGGATCTGAATGGAATCTAGCAGGTCCGTCAGAACCTGGTCTGTCATATTGTGGGATAGCCGCATAGAGGTCTGAGTAATAGGACACAAACGCTTGTAGAATACCTTCCCTGTCCCGTACAGAGTGCCCCAGTCGTGTAAATCAGAATGGAACGGACACGTGATCTGACATCTGCTGCCAAGTAGGCAAGCAGTTTCCCCATTCTTGTCTCCTCTTTAAAATAGATTCTCTGCCCTACGCCTAAACGTGCATTGTGTAAGTGATTGTAGGTGGACCAAGAAAGCTCTTCTAGACATCTGCAACTCCACCAGTGTGGAGGTAGAGGGGCCTCAGCATGGGCTTTCGCACACCGAATCTCATGCGCCTGGAGCGCTTCCGACTCAGAGTTCTTTTCAGTCCTGGCAGCCTTGATAGCAGCAATATACACTCCCAGGGTGACGCCTTGAACGCATCCACACCATGTGTCCACCCGCAGAGCCTTCATTCGCCTCCCAGTACTCCGCTACATGACCAGGTGACAGTGACTCAACTGATGGTTCATCCACCCATCCCGGGTGCAGCCTCCAGAGTCTCCGACCACCCCCACCGGGACGACTCAGTGTCACCTGCAAGGGAGTGTGATCCGAGAGTCCCCCGGCCAGGTAATCAACATCCGTCACCTGCGGCAGGAGGGCCGGATTGGCGAAGGCAAGGTCTATACGGGAGGAGGAGGAACTGACGTGGGAAAGATAGGAGTAACCTCTCTCACCAGGATGTTTCCACCGCCACAACTCCTCCACAGCCGCTACATCCGCCCAGTGCCTGAGGTCTAGGTTTCGCGCCCGATTGGGGTTAGAAGCATCCAACCCGTAGTCCAGTACATTGTTAAAATCCCCAGCCACCAGCAATTTTAATGGGCCAAAAGTGGCAATCTTCTCTAAAACCAGATATAATACCTCTTTGTTACATCGGACACTTTTGACACGTTTTTGGGACCATTCACATTTATACAGCGATTAATGCTATAAATATGCATTGATTACTGTGTAAATGTGACTGGCAGGGAAGGGGTTAACCACTAGGGGGCGTTGAAGGGGTTAATATGTTTCCCTAAGGTGTGTTATAACCGTAGGGGGGAGGGGACTCTTAAGGGGAGGAGACCGATGTGTGTTCCTCTGTACTGGGAACACACATTGGTCTCCTCACCGCTGACAGGAGTGTGGATCTGTGTGTTTACACACACAGATCCAAACTCCTGCCGTGATTACCGACAATCGCGGGCACCCGGCGGCAATCGCGGCCGCCGGGCACCCGCGCCACGAGCGTCGCCGCGCGCCCTAGATCGCCGGGAACGCAGAACGTCATATGACGTCCACCCGGATCGAGGAGGGGTTCCTGCCGCCGTCATTTCACAATGATGCGGTAGGGAAGTGGTTAATAACCATGTATTATTGCACTTTACTGGGCTTTAGCATGCTTATTGTTTCTACGCTTTTGAACTCTTGAAGAACTGGCACTAAATGTTAGATGCTGTTTGCGAAGCTAAGCTTGCCATTCAATGGGGTCAAATTGATGTTTGTTTTGACTGCAACAATGAGAAAATTAGAAGGAGTAGGATGGAAACGTTTTCTTGAACAAACAGAATTCCTAACCATGTATGTGGTTTTCATTTGGGAAAGTCCTTTTGTTCCAAAATTGATTAAAAGCAAATACAATTTTGAACTACTTTCGAATGACATTAGTCAAGTCTTGGAATGCACTGAGAATTTTCGTACAAATGTCCATACAAAAGTTTGTTCCAAAATCCCAACTAGTGTTTGGCCAGCTTTAGAGCACCAACATTGTGAACACGGTCAGTGAAGTAAAAACACACACTGATCTATATGACAAATAGCAAGTTGACATTCCTACTTTGGCAGAAGATGATCGGGAAGACTGCGTGATTCCATTCTTGAAAACGATGATTTCCTCTAGAGATTGGTTTCTTCAACAGAAATTCCTCCATCGTGTCTATTACACACCCAAACGATGGTCTTATATACCCCGGGACCTCAGATACTTGCCTTCATTATGGCACAGTGGTCGGCACTTATTTCCATGTCTTTTGGTCGTGCCTGGCTATACAATACTATTGGAATGGAGTGGTGGCTACAGTAAATGACGTGAGTGATCTCTCTCTTCCCCTGGACCCAGTCATTTGGCTACTGCCTGATAATACCTGCCAAATACACACGACTGTGTTCTACTCTGCATATTATGCAAGTAGAGAAATTATTTTACGCTGGAAGTCTTCATCCCCTCCTATTGTGAGTGGATGGAAACTGGCTGTTAATGGCACCCTTATCTTGTACAAGTTAACCTATACTAGTAGGGACTGTCCACAAAAGTTTGATGAGATTTGGAGCTGTTGGGTTCATGCGCAAGGTGACACTGTTTAATTCCATGCCCTACCTGTTCTGTTTTAACTCTGTAATGTGGGTTCTCCAGTTATGTAAAGTTATGCACTTGGGGGCTAAGAATATGCATGCATCATACATACTAGGGGGAGTACAACTGGGGGGATCTGTAGTGGAGAAGGATCTGGGGGTTTTAGTTGATCATAAGCTCAATAATGGCATGCAATGCCAAGCTGCGGTTTCCAAAGCGAGCAAAGTCCTTTCTTGTATTAAGAGAGGTATGGACTCCAGAGACAGAGATATAATTTTGCCCCTGTACAAATCATTAGTAAGACCTCATCTGGAATATGCAGTTCAGTTTTGGGCACCAGTTCTCAAAAAGGATATCGGAGAACTGGAGAAAGTGCAGAGAAGAGCAACCAAACTGATAAGAGGCATGGAGGAGCTCAGCTATGAGGAAAGATTAGAAGAACTAAATCTATTCACTCTTGAGAAGAGGAGAATTAGGGGGGATATGATCAACATGTACAAATATATAAGAGGTCCATACAGTGTACTTGGTGTTGAGTTATTCACTTTACGGTCAACACTGAGGACAAGGGGGCACTCTTTACGTCTAGAGGAAAAGAGATTTCACCTCCAAATACGGAAAGGTTTTTTCACAGTAAGAGCTGTGAAAATGTGGAACAGACTCCCTCCAGAGGTGGTTCTGGCCAGCTCAGTAGATTGCTTTAAGAAGGGCCTGGATTCTTTCCTAAATGTACATAAAATAACTAAGTACTAAGATTTGTAGGTAAAGTTGATCCAGGGTAAATCCGATTGCCTCTCGGGGGATCAGGAAGGAATTTTTTCCCCTGCTGTAGCAAATTGGATCATGCTCTGCTGGGGTTTTTTGCCTTCCTCTGGATCAACTGTGGGTATGGAGTTGGGTGTATGGGATTGTATTGTGTTTTTTATTTTGTTTGTTTATTTTTTTGAGGTTGAACTGGATGGACTTGTGTCTTTTTTCAACCTGACTAACTATGTAACTATGTAACTATGTAACTATGTAACAGTTGCTTGTGACCTTCTCCCATCAGGGAGGTTTTCACATTAAACAAGTATAAAGAGGACACTGAGGCCCCATGTACACTGCTGCTGCTAAACGGATGTTCAGAGGCAGTTGGATACTTTTTCAACTGCCCCTGAACTCATTCAATGTTATCTTATGTGTACATATACACAGGTTAGTTTACTGTCGTTTTTAGGTAGTTGCGTTTATAGGCCTTTCTTTGAAGGCAAAAAAATGTTCAGACGCCAACGTTTCAGACGCCAAATGTGGCGAAAGGCGGTAACCTGCGTTTAGCTGCATTTAGTTTTATATGCATTTTTGGCCATTTAAAATATATATATATATATATAGAAATAGATTTTTTTTTTAAACGCTTCTAAACGCAAACGTGGGGTAAAACGCCACTAAACGCAGCATGATTGACCTGTTAAATGTGGGTTACTTATCAGTCAAGTTAAATTGTTCAGGAGAGGTTGTAAAAACGTCCCATGTACATGAAGCCTTATGCCCTGTACACATGATCGGTTCGTCTGATGAAAACGGTCTGATGGACCGTTTTCATCGGACGTGTGTGTGCCCCATCGGTGAAAAAAATAGAACCTGTTTTAAATTTTTCTTATGGTTAAAAAACCGATAGAAAAAAAATATCGTCTGTGGGGAAATCCATCAGTCAAAAATCCACGCATGTTCAGAATCAAGTCGACGCATGCTTGGATGCATTGAACTTAATTTTTCTCAGCACTTCGTAGTGTTTTACGTCACCGCGTTGGAAACGATCGGATTTTTAACCGATGGTGTGTAGGCAAGACTGATGAAAGTCAGCTTCATCGGATATCCGATAAAAAAAAACATCGGTTTAGATTCCATCAGATATCCAATCATGTGTACAGGGCATTAGTGTCAGACTGACAACCAGACAACACCTGACAGACATAACAAACAAGACCACAGCACTAGGCCATCAGTATAACTCCAAAGCGAATACAAAACAATGATAACACTAATCCAACTGTAAATGCATATCAACGAACTACCAGCTCCCATACCTCATGACACATAGACTAACACCTAGAAAAGTCAACAGACCCTCACAACAGTCTACATATATACAGCCCTTAATCGGGAAACCTTCATAACCAGTACCAGAACACTTGTGTAGAACACCACATAGGCAAGGTATTGCAATCTCCATGAACATCGAAATGGGTCAGCTTATTCAGATACTGTAGAAATATTATTGGTCCACCCACTACAACAGAATGCCAGCAGTTTAGACATTAATGGCTGTGTGTTGAGTTATTTTGAGGGGACAGCATATGTACACTGTTATACTTGTACAGCTTGTACACTCACTACAAAGTGTAATTTCTTCAGTGTTGTCACATGAAAAGATGTAATAAAATATTTTCAAAAATGTAAGGGGTGTACTCACTTTTGTTAGATACTGTCATTTGATTATATTTAGTGGACAGGGTCTTAGCTAAGGATTCATGCTGGAGCTAGGACTCTAAATCCCCCACTTGTATATTGATTACAGCAGATCCAAATTGGGCAGTGTAGGCATGGCGAAGTTGCAAATAGTGAAATAAGTGAGCGTTATGCAATTGATATTTAGATTTCAGATGTCATCAAATTGAAGGAGTGTTCCATTCCGCACAATATCGCCAACCTTTTTGACACCAAATTTGGTCCATGTATTAGGGTCTGGGTATCTATAAAAATTAGGTAACTGGGGGTTCTTCCATACTGGACGAATAGGAAGAACTCTCCTGACAGTCCCCCAATTCTGCCTTACTAGTCACAACTATGCTCTGACTGTGGCATACATAGACGTAGTAATGGGGTATGGGGCCCTACTTCCCCGAAACAGCAAGTGGCTCAGTGCCTCATAGGAACCAATTACGGTGGCCTCGAATGTGACTGCCGTATCGTCATCCAGGAGTCAGCCACCTATGAGCAAAGACCAGTTGACCTGCCAGGAAGTAATGGAAAAAATTAGGAACCACTAGACCCCCCTGTTTCAACTTCGGACTCTTCTAACCATTATTATGATGCTTGTACTTTTCAGGTACCCATTGAAGGGGACCCTCCCATTCCGTGTGGCTCTCTGGGGGTGCTGTTTCTCGGTGATAGGGTCCTGTGGTGGACCCATGGTTTCAGTCTTTGACATTGATTTTTTGGTAAATATACTTACCTACGCCAATATGGCAAACAACAATTGTATAGAATTTACTGTGTAAATATTTGTTTGTTTTCTGTTTTAACAAATATTATTTATATGTATCTTTTTTCAGAGTTTATGTTTTCAATCATTTCCCCCTGAAGAGACCTCCATTATCAAAGGTCGAAACGCATCAGGGTTTCTAGTACAAGTCTACTTTTTTGTTACATGAACTCACATAGTTGTATTTATGTATCTACTTTTAAATCACATTTTGGAACTCATGTCTTGATCCCACTAGAACGCTTTCTTTCACCATGTATCTTTTTAATAAATTATTTCTTGAACTTTGGAATCCATTCTAATTTTTTGCTGCAACTCAAAGCCCCTTGGGGTACCTTTCCTTCTATCAAAATTGCTATCAGGGGTGTGCAGCACCTATAACCCACAGCTAGTATCGTTTTCCCTTTGCTATTATTATGATGCTTGTACTTTTCAGGTACCCATTGAAGGGGATCCTTACAAGAGCAAGTACGCTCTTAAAATGGTTATTGCTTTTCCACATTTCAGAACAAATATGCTTTGAAGTCCCAGTGCCTCTTTAATATGTTTTTGGATACCAGCTTGTAGCATCTTGACATGACCCCTGAGCCACAGGGGTATTTGAGCCAATTCTTCACAAGTGAAAGAAAAGTGGACAATCTGAAGGAAACTTACCCAAACATGGTAAACAAACAAATAAAGGCAGATGGTGTGCTAATTACTTAAACGCTGCTGCTATAAACTATATTCCTGAAATGTGCATTTTGGACATCCAGTATAAAATACTGCTGGAGAAAGTACTTCATTGCGAGATGTATCATTATTAAGAAGAAAAAGCCATCAGGTCTAATTTAAAATCTAAAAAGTCTGATAACAAACAGCCGTGATGGCGAGCAATACATTAACTCAGTCCTGATAACAATGGTGCTTCCTGCTGAGCAGACAAATGTTTTACCGCCAAGACTTTTCACTGGAACATTGCAATACACAGCACGTGCTGCTGCCAAAAGTAATGTTAAAACAGGCCAGTTACAATGAAATAGAATGACGATTCATTCAACTGTGAATAAAAAAGGACTCTTGCACTCACAGAAATCTCCTTTATAAAAACATGTTGTCTGCTTTTTTTAGCAATAAAAAACTAAAATCTGCTCTAGTCTGGCTGGTGCCTATGATGGTGCTCACTTCCGGACTGCCGCACGCCGATATACGTTGGCTGTTTGAAGAGGGATATCTTTGTTATGGAAGCAGCTAGCTGCCATAAACCCGGTATCCTCTTCTTCAGCGATCCGGTTTCCGATAATAGTGATCTCTGCGGCGGATTCGCCGTGAGATCACTTTTATTGGCGGCGGGAGAGGACCCCCCCTCCTTACCGGAGCCTTTGGCAGTGGCGGAGGCGTTCGGGTCTTTCTGCTGTTAGGTATGGAGACGAGTGAGGGGAAGATGGCCCCCATCTCCATACTATTACAGGGTGGAAGCGGCGTCAAAATGTCACCATAGCTTTTTTTTTTATTCAAACGCCAGATCTCATATTTAAGAGGTCCTGTCATGCTTTTTTTCCATTCAAAGGGATGTTTACATTCTTTGTAATAGGAATAAAAGTGACAGTTTTTTTTTTTTTTTTAACTGTGTAAAAATAAAAGGTAAAATAAATAAAAAAAAACAATTTAAAAACGCGCCCCGTTCCGCGGACCTCGCGTGCAGAAGTGAATGCATTAAGTGAGTAGCGCCCGCATATGAAAACGGTGTTTAAACCACATGTGAGGTATCACCACAATCGGTAGAGTGAGAGCATAAATTCTAGCCCTAGACCTCCTCTGTAACTCAAAATAGTTGACAACTATTTTCATAATCGATTAGTTGTCGATTAATCGATTAGTTGTTTCGGCCCTAGTTTTGTTTTACATGTGTTGCCCTTCCAATGCTCCTTGCTGCAGTCACCAGTTATAGGTGGGGGCATTGACCAATTGTTTGTACTGTGAATTACCGTATTTATCGGCGTATAACACGCAAATCATGGGTGCCTGTTATACGCCAATATTTACCTGGCTGCCTCAGGAGTGGCAGGGCGTGTGGCAAGCGCTACCAGATTAAACATAGTCCGGATCTCCTGTTTACTCAGTGCTCAGTCACACACAGCCTCCTTGACGGCTTATAGGATGGACGTCACATGTCCCGGCATTGGACTGGTGTTCTGTCTATCATAGGAGCTGTCCAGGAGGCAGGACTGTGTGTGACTGAGCGCAGAGTAAACAGAAGATCCCTCTGTGTAATCCAGCAATGGTGTGGCTGTAGATGGTCAATGGTGAGGCTACAGATGGGCACTAATCAGGCTGCATTGATGGGCAATGGAGAGGCTGCATATAAGCACTAATCCGGCTGCATTGATGGGCAATGGCAAGGCTGCAGATAAGCACTAATCAGGCTGCATTGATGGGCAATGGCAAAGCTGCAGATGGGCACTGATCAGGCTGCATTAATGGGCAATGATAAAATTCCTGAAAATTCCCTCTGAAAATTAAGGTGTGTGTTATTCGTCGATAAATACGGTATATTAGCCAGGCAACACACCTTTGCTGCCATAGTGCTATGTGCTGAGTGTTCAGTGTGTCCCTGTGCCTTTAAGGATGGGTGGGCTCCTTCCAGGTTATCTGCCCTACACCTGTCCATTAAAATGCATGTGCTTCCATTGTTGGAGACTCACAGAAATTAGAGTTAGGTCCACAGAAAATGGGGTGCCTTGCCAGGGATCTCTGGCCTACGCATGCACACCTGGTTTTAACGCATACTGCTGGACAGGTTAATTCGGTTGGTCGTAGGCTGGTTGGAAAGTTTAGCTTGGAAATTTCCTTGGTTTTGTTTTACATGCGTTACCCTTCCAATGCTCCTTGTTGCAGTGACGAGCTATACTAACATATACAGCTCGCTTGTCATCGTAATCTCATCTGGCCTGCCGCTTACGAACACAAAGCCAGCGGGCATTCCGGCATGCACTCCATGGACCAGGAAGTGATGTAGGAACTGGACCTGGAAGTGTCCCTGTAAGTCCAGCCCTGGTCCGTGGAGCACACGCCGGAACGCACGCCGACTGTGTTTGTGAGCAGCGAGGCAGATAAGATTACGGTGACAAGCAAGCTGTATATGTCAGTGCCTAAATATGGCAGGTTCATGTGAGTGCATATTCTATATAAGCGATATTTATGAATAATAAATACAATCTACTACACTATATACCTCCTTCTGGTTCTCTCTGGTTTGGGGTATGAGAGGAGTGGTAAATCCTAAGAAGATGATCGCGCTAAGGGTCAGCACGGCATGGATCTAACTGCTTGAGTGCTGTTTGGCTGCATTGTTGGCCAAAGGTTTTTAGTGAGTGCGTTGATATTTGCACATGGTGGAGCACTCGTTTGTGGAATTTGATAAAGATACAAATCACATTATATCTTATATGGACAATGACTTTGGGATACTAGTGTTACTGAGATCACTGGACTGTATTGTTTGATTTCCTTGTTTAATTTCACTTTTTTTTCACATCTGGGTTTAAAAGGACTAGTGCCTCCTTTTATATTTTATATACAGGTCTACGTTTGTCCCAAGCATATAAACACAAATCACTTACTGCCGACTGACTACATCTGTTGTTATTCTGACTCAGATTGTTGTGAAGCGATCTATCCCTTGTGAGACCTCTATGCCTGGCCTGTATAAGCAGATATAATCACTGAGGACAATCCTAATCAGATAACTTGAACTCACCAATACAGATTCTATTCGCAGAGGCGCTTTTATTCCGGATATCGGGTTACAGCAGATGACAGGATACAACAGATGAATAGGTTGTAGTACTTATGCGTTCAAAAGATGATACTGTCTGTAGCTTACTTATGCAGAATACATGTTCCCTGCTACATGTGGCCTGTAATTGCCTCCATTACACAGGAAGTACAAACACAGGAAGAAGGGGTGGAGCATTACATAGAAAGGAAGTGTGTCATAAATCAGACAAAAGAAACATGGAAAATAGGTGCATTACCACAAAAGGTCACTAGATGGCTGCATGTGTACAAAACATAAGTCCATAGAAAATGGTTCAGAGAAACAATATATATATATATATATATATATATATATATATATATATATATATATATATATATATATATATATATATATATTAAAATAAATTCTATGCCCCATTAGGGCGGCACAGCTGTCTATTCCAGACATCAACCACTTCAACCATAAAATAATACATTCTAAGGATAATTTTGAACTTTCCTCCTGATAATTTGAGGTCATATCCCAATGTTCTTGGCCCTGGATTCATCATTAAAACACTTCTGAAGCTTATTCACACCATTAAATCTTCATGTAGATGAAGTCTCCAGAACAGGAGAAAGTAATATACAGGCTTCCCAATAAAGATCTATATAGGGGAATTAGACCTAGTTAGTGCTCCTGCTGGTAATCCCTCTTCTGATGCACCCCAAAATTTGTATTGCTTTTCCCACTGCCAGGCCACACTTAAAGTGGAACTTTTTTCATTTTTCCATCTATTAAATTTTCTGCCCTTGTTTTAAATTTGGATAGTAAAAAAAAACAAATTCTGCCAGTAAATACCTTATACACCCCACTTCCTGTTTCTTGTCTGGTAATAAGCCTAGGCTTATGACATCATGCACAGCTCTCTCTTTCGTGAGAGTTTGCCAGGAAGGGAGGGGGGATAAGTCAAATGAGGGCCAATGAGAGCTGCAGAGCTGGATGTGTGCCTCTGTGTGTCTGTGAAAATCCAGGAAGTGAACAGGCAGCCGCTTCAGCTGGCAAAAGTTAAAATGGTTGCAGCCAGACTCAGTGGAGGGAGATTTCTGAAGCATATTTGGCAAGTACAGAATCACAATATATACAGTGAGGAAAATAAGTATTTGAACACCCTGCTATTTTGCAAGTTCTCCCACTTGGAAATCATGGAGGGGTCTGAAATTGTCATCGTAGGTGCATGTCCACTGTGAGAGACATATTCAAAAAAAATAATTCCAGAAATCACAATTTATGATTTTTTAACTATTTATTTGTATGATACAGCTGCAAATAAGTATTTGAACACCTGTCTATCAGCTAGAATTCTGACCCTCAAAGACCTGTTAGTCTGCCTTTAAAATGTCCACCTCCACTCCATTTATTATCCTAAATTAGATGCACCTGTTTGAGGTCATTAGCTGCATAAAGACACCTGTCCACCCCATACAATCAGTAAGAATCGAACTACTAACATGGCCAAGACCAAAGAGCTGTCCAAAGACACTAGAGACAAAATTGTACACCTCCACAAGGCTGGAAAGGGCTACGGGGAAATTGCCAAGCAGCTTGGTGAAAAAAGGTCCACTGTTTGGAGCAATCATTAGAAAATGGAAGAAGCTAAACATGACTGTCAATCTCCCTCGGACTGGGGCTCCATGCAAAAACTCACCTCGTGGGGTCTCAATGATCCTAAAAAAGGTGAGAAATCAGCCCAGGACTACACGGGAGGAGCTGGTCAATGACCTGAAAAGAGCTGGGACCACCGTTTCCAAGGTTACTGTTGGTAATACACTAAGACGTCATGGTTTGAAATCATGCATGGCACGGAAGGTTCCCCTACTTAAACCAGCACATGTCAAGGCCCGTCTTAAGTTTGCCAATGACCATTTGG
This sequence comes from Rana temporaria, assembly GCF_905171775.1. Taxonomy (NCBI): domain Eukaryota; kingdom Metazoa; phylum Chordata; class Amphibia; order Anura; family Ranidae; genus Rana; species Rana temporaria. The sequence goes on from NC_053489.1 coordinate 64,509,462, forward strand.
ATGATCCAGAGGAGTCATGGGAGAAAGTCATGTGGTCAGATGAGACCAAAATAGAACTTTTTGGTCATAATTCCACTAACCGTGTTTGGAGGAAGAAGAATGATGAGTACCATCCCAAGAACACCATCCCTACTGTGAAGCATGGGGGTGGTAGCATCATGCTTTGGGGGTGTTTTTCTGCACATGGGACAGGGCGACTGCACTGTATTAAGGAGAGGATGACCGGGGCCATGTATTGCGAGATTTTGGGCAACAACCTCCTTCCCTCAGTTAGAGCTTTGAAGATGGGTTGAGGCTGGGTCTTCCAACATGACAATGACCCGAAGCACACAGCCAGGATAACCAAGGAGTGGCTCTGTAAGAAGCATATCAAGGTTCTGGCGTGGCCTAGCCAGTCTCCAGACCTAAACCCAATAGAGAATCTTTGAAGGGAGCTCAAACTCCGTGTTTCTCAGCGACAGCCCAGAAACCTGACTGATCTAGAGAAGATCTGTGTGGAGGAGTGGGCCAAAATCCCTCCTCCAGTGTGTGCAAACCTGGTGAAAAACTACAAGAAACGTTTGACCTCTGTAATTGCAAACAAAGGCTACTGTACCAAATATTAACATTGATTTTCTCAGGTGTTCAAATACTTATTTGCAGCTGTATCATACAAATAAATAGTTACAAAAATCAAACATTGTGATTTCTGGATTTTTTTTTTTTTATTATGTCTCTCACAGTGGACATGCACCTACCTACGATAACAATTTCAGACCCCTCCATGATTTCCAAGTGGGAGAACTTGCAAAATAGCAGGGTGTTCAAATACTTATTTTCATCACTGTATATATAAAATATGCAAAGTGGTTGGAGGGAAGCTTCAAGATGTTTTTATTACAAATTATGTGAGCAGACTGCAGTTCCTCTCTAATATAAAATAAAATAAATGAAAAAACAGTATGACCTACCTGTGATAGGGCAATATTGCTTTAGCTCAGGTTGCACAGTCACTATTATAAGTTAGGTTCACTTTAATAAATACAATATTTTAGCTTCCAGCTAAAAGACTCCTTAATCCAAAAATGCATTCCCACCCTCACAAAAGAGTGAAATGTGCTGGATAAATTGCTATGGACAGTGAGAGCTTCAAATAGTCCTGATGACGTCCCAAGCAAGGTAAAGCAAGAGGTTTAAATAGAAGCTCAGAGCATCTCCAATTAGATAATCGCAGCGTGATGAGATTTAAAGCTTCCAGATGGAAATGTTAAAGTAAGAGTACAAGAAGCAAATTATGTGAAACAACAGCATAGACAACCCCTGTGAATGGGAAATGCATTGTACTGAAACATTATTTTCATTTTGAATAGTTATATAATACTTATGAAAGTTGTTCATAACTACTGATGAACCCCAGGTTCACACTGGGTACGATTTGCTTCGATTTGAGATGCGATGTCACATGTGAAATCGCATCTCAAATCGGCGGCATGTAATGACACCGTCCTAATCGGTGCGACGCCGCATCTGCGGCGCTGCACCGATTTCAAAAAGTAGTTCCTGTACTACTTTTTGCGATTTCGAGCTGCGATTTATATTGACATCTGTGCAGAAACCTGCACAGATGTCTCTTAAATCGCGGCCGAAATCGGGACTGCCAGCGGGAGTGAAGCCGTGCGAGCGCTTCTCCCGTAGCCCAGTGTGAACCAGGGCTTAAGAAGACAGGTAGATGTGCCAACTAATAACAGCCAATCAGATTTTTTACTCCCACCAATCTAAGCAGTGATCTGAAATCGGATAGGATGCTAGAGGTTGGGCCACTTTACAAATCATCATTGCTTTTTCCAATAATTAAAGTGGAGGTTCACCCTAAAAACTAATTTTTAACATTAGACTAAGCATACTAAAGACATTTACTTTCGGCAGGTTTTTTTTTTTTTTTTTCTCCGTACATACCTTGATATTCTGATTTGGTCCAGGGCTTCCGCGTTCCGATGACTCCAGGACTGGGCGTTGCTATCCCAGCCTCAGGGTTTCCGATGACTGCGGGACTGGGCGTTCCTATCCTTCGGTTCGATGATTGACGGCTTGTGAAACAGGTGACCTGTCGCACAACGCGCGTCACCAGATGTCCGGAGATAGCCGAGCTGCGAGTCGGCACTATACGGCGCCTGCGCCCGCCGTGTAGAGCTGACTGCGCAGGCGCCGTATAGTGCCGACTCGCAGCTCGGCTATCCCTGGACATCTGGTGATGCGCGTTGTGCGACAGGGGACCTGTTTCACAAGCCGTCAATCATCGAACCGCAGGATAGGAACGCCCAGTCCCGCAGTCATCGGAACCCGGAAGCCCTGGACAAAAACAGAATATAAAGGTATGTACGGAGAAAAAAAAAATTACCTGCCGAAAGTAAATGTCCTTAGTATGCTGGCTCTGTTAGATATAATGTTACATTTTTTTTTTTTGGTGAACCCCCGCTTTAACTCAACAAGTCAATGTGGGGGCAAACCAAAATTTTGGAATTTTGTTTTCCTCAAAAAGTTTTGAATAGTGGAGACCATCTTAATCTGTTTAAATGTTAAATTTACGTAATAATATATATTCATTGTATGACAAGGTGTATCCTACCCAAGTGATTGGAATCATTCTTGTCTTTTTTATACTAACTGACAACTCAGGAGAATTTGGAGAAAGTGACTTTTCCGCATGAAACAATGACATATTTCCATCCCTATTTGATTGGTAAAAAAAAGGATAGAAATGGGACTTTACATGAAACATGTCATTATAGGTAGTGGTAATATGTATGACTGAACTGACTATATTTTAAATTGATTTAATGTCGTTAACCCCTAGGGGTAGTCAATGATTTTTTTTAAAAGCATAAATAAGTAGAAAATAGTACAAATATAATCATAAGAGATTTATATAATTTTTATAATAATAATAACAAATTTCATGCAGACAAATCAAAAGACATGATTAGTATAACAGATAGACAAATACATAAATCAATAAAGTTACAAAATACATATATCACATGATGCATATACAGATAAGAAAAATAATGTTGTTGAAATTCATGATTATACATCAGACAGGAGGCTCGTATCTATCTATGCATAAATCCTTCTTTATTAATGCTCACAGCAGAAATGTAAAAACATCTTACTGTAATATTTAAAGAAAAAAACTTTAAGAACTACGTATCCCAGCAGCCCCCTGGCCTTAGCCACTCCCATCCTAGTGTCTATAAATGGGGCTGCCTTCTCCTGATTCTTCCTCTTTCTTTCTGCTCACGGCAAAAGATAAGTGATGAATAATAATTTTTATTGAAATTTTCTTATGGATTAGAATATATAGATATTATAGATATTGATAATATTTGGACTATAATCGATTAGCATTATTCGATTTGTGTGATATTGTATATTTCTTGTATTAATTGTTTTGTCCTGAGGGGGTGCTGGCTGTCAGGTAACAGGTACAACTATCCTGATCCCTGCGCTACACATCCTTCACCTGTGCCTTTCTGGCACGAATCCTTTTCAGCACCTTCACACTTGTCCCGAGACGCTGCGATAAGCAGCGTCCCTCATCCGCATCCACCCCTCCTCTCTCTCGATCGTACTCCCCGCGGCGCCATCTTACATCCTTCCTTCCCTCAGAAAGGTTTTCGCGCCGTAGAGGGGGGCGGACCCTCCGCCTCCCTGCGACCTATCCGCAGTGCCGCTCCCCCGTCCAATCGCGACGTGCGCGGGACTCGGGGGGGCGGAACTGCACCATTCTCCAACCTATTGGAGCGCTGGGGCCGTAGTCTCGCGAGACTTCGCCCTACAACGAGATCTGCAGGCTCTCCTCACCGCAAACTGTCAGCTGCTGTACGGAGGTTGAGCCTGCAGACGAGTGAGTCATTCTAAGCATACCCTTGGGAATTCTATTCCCTGACCACGGCCAGCATATTACCCCACAATATCTTCTGGGAATTTGATTCCTTGACAGCTCAATTAAAACTATTACCCTTATTAGATCTGCATAATTAGCAGCATGGCAGAAGAGGGCTCCCTTCCCATCCCAGAACAGGAGCTGCTGATAGAACCTACGCAGATGCTGAATGCTGCCCAACTACAAGACATTATAAATAGGTCTATACAATCAGCGTTAGCTGCAGCTGCCACCGCTTCTAGAGCCAAGCCAACTCTGACCCCCCCTGAACCCATGCCACAGGCCACGGTACCGACCGTAAAAAAGGGGAAAGCTTCTCAAAAGAGGAAGCATACGGTGGCAGCCTATGACTCCCCGGCAGGGGAAGCAAATAATATGCTCAGAGCAGATCCCTACCCGGACTGCAACCCCACGCATCCGTCAGACCCCCTTCAACCCCTGGGCCTCAGGGAGTCATATAAGAGGCATGGATCCGCAAAAAGGACCAAACCAGACTCGTATGTGATAGAGTCAGACGACGATTCGTCCGCTGAGTCGGCCGATTCCGAGGTCTCGGGGTCCGACTACAATGATGAGGATGCGGGGGCACCGGCACTCCTACAGGATGCCAACCCTGACAACCAGGGCAAAGATATTATGGATGCCATGGGTGAGCCACTGTTCAACCCTGACGCTATATCCCACCCACGCTCTGGGGATTGGTCTCCCCTTCCCCACGTAGCAGAGTACGTCGAGCTGTGGGCACGTAAATCACTGGAGAGGTCAAACCGCAACAAACTTAGAGCGGAATGCCCCCGCCCCCACATACCTATGAAGGCTGTAAGTACACCCGAAGTGGACCCGATCCTAGCAAAATACCTGCTAAAGACGGGAAAACTCCTGAAAAAAGGCATAGATCGGTCTTTTAAGAACATACAGGACCGCATCCTGGACCTATTCGGTCCTCTGACCAAGATCCTAAATCTGGCAGAACAAGCCGCGACCACTGGCCAACAGGTTGACCTGACTCAATTACGTGGCTGGGCCCAAAGGGCCATATGTCTGACGGGCAACGCCAATACAGCCTGCTCCGTCGAGCGCAGACGCTCTATCCTCATGCGGCTCGATCCGCAACTGGCCCATCTAGCGGAATCCGAACCAGGCCCCGCAGCAGAGGGCATGTTATTTGGTGATTCTTTAATCAAAGACATCAATAAATTTGTGGGCATGTTTAATAGCCTGGATAAAGCTCAAACGTCCCTCAAAAAAGCGGGTAACGCTAGAGTTTTTCCCCGGGCCGGCAGAAGTAGGGGCCGTTCTGCCGGCCGCTATAACAACAGCAGACCTTTCCAGAGACCAGCTGCTCAACCTCACTATACCCAGGCTCCCACTCCGTACACCACCACGGCGCAACCGGCACCGTTCTTCCCACCACGTGGCAGACCCTGGAGGGGACGCGGCCATAGAGGATATCCTCGCTCCCGCCCGTATACCGGTGAGTACCACACACATGCCCTTACCCCTCACACCTGTGGGGGGCCGTCTAACGTTTTTTACCCACGCTTGGTCTGCGATTACGGCAGATTCATGGATTCTGAATACGGTTGCAGGGTTTCAGATAGACCTCCTATCAACACCGACTCTGGGATTAATTCCCCCCCCCCATTCAATTTGCGGGGCAAAATGTAACCCTGATAGACAACGAACTCAGGGATCTCATTGCCAAACATGCAGTGGTCGAAGTCGATCCCTCCTCCCCAGGTTTCCTCAGCAATCTCTTTTTAGTCAAAAAGAAAGGGGGGGGATACCGCCCGGTCATAAATCTTCGGGACCTGAACCAACATGTCGCCTATCGGCATTTCAAAATGGAGGGCATTCATTGCCTCCGAGACCTCCTCGTGCCGGGAGATTGGTTGGTGAAGGTAGACCTAAAGGACGCATACCTCACCGTCCCCATGCATCAAGAATCCCAACACCTTCTCCGTTTCAGGTGGTGGGGACGCACTTGGCAGTTTACATGCCTCCCGTTCGGATTGTCATCCGCCCCATGGTGCTTCACGAAACTATTGAAACCGGTCGTAGCATCGCTGAGGAGCAGAGGAGTACGTCTGATCATTTACCTGGACGACATCCTCATAATTGCGTACTCCAAGAACCAAGCACATCGCCACATGTCCTGGACGATCAACCTTCTACAGGATCTAGGCTTCCTGATCAATCAGGAAAAATCGGTGCTCGTACCGACCCAAGAAATAGAATTCCTGGGCTTCTCGATAGATACCAACCAGGCTGTCCTTCGCTTGCCCAGCGAGAAATTGGCCCTGATCCGCAAAGAAATCAGGGCAATACTTCGCAAAGGGTTCTTATCCCTACGCGCATTGGCCCGCATTGTAGGCCTGCTTGCGGCATCCATTCAGGCCATATTTCCGGCCCCCTTGCATTACAGGGCCCTCCAGAGGCTGAAAATTTTACACCTACGACAGGGTCTCCGCTACGCGGACGAGGTTCCCCTCTCTTCAGAAGCCCAGGTCGAACTACGATGGTGGCTCAAACATGCCACCGAATGGAACGGCAGGACAATCTTCAACTCACGTCCGGACGTCGTCATAGAATCGGACGCGAGCCGCCGAGGCTGGGGAGCCCGACTGGGGGAGACCTCGACGGGAGGGACCTGGTCCAGAGAAGAATCCCTCTTACACATCAACGCTTTGGAACTCTCAGCGGCACTTTTCGCTATTCAGAGTTTCCTAGCGGAAAGGTCCAACTGCTGCGTCTTATTACGCATGGACAATATTGCAGCGGTACAATACATCAACCGCTTAGGGGGCACCAGATCCAAGATACTAGCAGACATCACTTCAGAGATATGGCACTTCTGCCTGGCGCGAGACATCATCCTTATGGCGGAGTACATTCCGGGTACGTCCAACACTGTCGCAGACTGGAATTCCCGATATCTTATCGACTCCAGCGATTGGTGTTTGGACAGGCCAATCTTCGCCCAACTGAACCTACTTTGGGGCCCATTGGACATAGACCTTTTCGCCTCCAGACTCAATCATCAGCTGCCACGCTTTTTCAGCTGGAGACCGGATCCCGGGTCATCGGCAGTGGACGCTTTCCGCCACTCCTGGACAGGGGGAACACACTATGCGTTCCCCCCATTCTCGATGATCCCCAAGGTTCTGCTACAGATTGCGAACCAGGGAGCGACCGTAGTTCTGATCACGCCATGGTGGCCTGCGCAACCATGGTTTCCCCTTCTACTAGGATTGGTCATCGACCATCCCAGACTACTTCCCCAACTCCCACACATCCTCTCCCACCCAACAAAGGGCGTCCATCCCCTGGTGGAGGAGGGCACACTGACACTCCTGGCATGGTTGGTCTCGGGGTGCCGGACACTCACGACGGCCTTTCAAACTCGGCTAGAGATCTCCTCGCCGTGGCCTGGGCCCCCGGGACTCGAGCAGCGTACAGATCAGCCTGGAAACTCTGGGTGCGTTGGTGTGACCAACGGCAGGCTGATCCAGTGCGTGCCCCTGTCACTGTCATAGTGAATTACCTGGCGGATTCTTTCAACTCCGGCAGGTCTTACAGCTCTATCAATGTTCACAGATCAGCCATTTCGGCCTACCACTATCCGGTGGATTCTCTGCCAATCGGCAAACATCCCTTGATCTGCAGACTGCTACGAGGCATCAGGTTCGAACGACCCCCTCGGCCAAAATACCAATCCACCTGGGATGTCTCCAGAGTCCTTGACATGTTCTCAAGTTGGGAGGACAACGATTCCCTGTCGCTTAAGTTACTGTCGTTTAAACTGACAGTTCTGCTATGCCTGATTTCCATCAAACGTGTCTCAGACGTTAGGGCATTAGACATCTCCAGACGGCAGTTTTCCCCTCAAGGAGTAAGGTTCACGGTAATCCGCAGAACCAAAACAGGCCTACGTTCGGTGTTCTACCCCTATTTTCCCGCACATCCACGGTTATGCGTGGTTAGGTGTCTTCAGGCTTACGAAGCGTGCACAAATGGCCTGCGTACCCCGGGTTCTTCCCAACTCCTAATATCCTATATAAGACCTCATCATCCGGTCACCCCGGCTACCTTAGCACGTTGGGTTAGATCAATCATGGCAATGGCGGGTATAGATGTTACCCTGTTTGGAGCACATTCATCCAGGGGAGCCATGGCTACCAAGGTGGTTGTGACCGGGGGTTCTCTTTCTGACCTATTGCTGGCGGCCGACTGGTCTTCTGAGACCGTTTTTCGCCTTTTTTACTTCAGACCGGAGGAACATGTCACCATGTCTGTGTTATGATTTTATGATGTCATTTTTGTATTAATGATGATTTGAATGTCATGTTAAGCTTTGAACTTGCATAGATACGAGCCTCCTGTCTGATGTATAATTCGAGATTTTCCTAGCTTGTGACGGAAAATATTGATTATATGAAGACAGGAGGCGAGTATCTTCCCTCCCTTCCCAACCCTCTCATGGTTTTGGATTCTATTTCAGGTTATTGACCACGTTCCTGTTTGGGATACAAGTGCGATCTGTCGTTCGGGTGATGTTCCCCGGTTTATGGATGACCAGTGGGTCAAAGTCGTGCTGTTGGTCGACCTCGTTGGGACCTGTTGATATTATTACAAACAGTCTTCAGTTAAGTGGTCATGGGCCGGCTGGCCGAAGGATCGACGGTTGAAGACACGAGTCACGCAAGGATCCTGATAAAGACACCTCTAAGTTCACAGAAGAAAGAGGAAGAATCAGGAGAAGGCAGCCCCATTTATAGACACTAGGATGGGAGTGGCTAAGGCCAGGGGGCTGCTGGGATACGTAGTTCTTACAGTTTTTTTCTTTAAATATTACAGTAAGATGTTTTTACATTTCTGCTGTGAGCATTAATAAAGAAGGATTAATGCATAGATAGATACTCGCCTCCTGTCTTCATATAATCAATATTTTCCGTCACACGCTAGGAAAATCTCGAATTAAAACAAACTTGACGGGGACATCCTTAGTTTAAAACCTGACGCGTTTCTTGGCTTCCTGCCGGTCATCAGGGGTAAGATGCACATATTTACTAAACAGTTGAAATAAAGTAGCTATTAATATCTGTAACCTTCAAATAAAAAGAAGATATCAAAAAACAACCACTTACGGAGAAGTGCTTACAGAATAGCCCTTAAAAAGGGGTTGTAAAGTAAAAAAATGTTTTAGCTAAACTTAATGTGTGCTAGGTGCACAAATCGAATAATGTAATTATTCTCATTAAAATCAAATCTATACCTGTCTAAATGCTGCTTTTAGATTGCCCTCCGGCATTCCAGTTTAATTTCTGTGCTTTATTTCCTGGTTTACGGCGCTCGTTCATGAAAGCGACGTCGCTGTAGTAACGGAACTACATTTCCCAGTATGCTTTGCGGTATCGCGCATGCGCAGTGCATTTTTTTTTTTAAACGGCACGAAAACGAGCAAAGCTCTTTTACATATACTGCCCACTAATTACTATTGATTTTTTTGCAGTGCTTCACACAGCAGGGGGCGGAGTCCAGGCAGGCAGTGAAGCTTAGTAAATGAAACTAAGCCAAGGGAGGTGGCGCTGTGGCATCATAGACACGCCCACTAATACACACCTCCTTTCACTATCTCAAACGTAGAGAGCGTCCTGAAGCTCTGCTGTAGTCCATAGGAGGGGGCGAGCACTTCACAAGGAGTAAAGCCTCCCGTTACTGTGTGATTTCAGAGAAGAAATAAGACCATTTAGAAGCCAAAACTAAGCATGAGGACAGTAAAGGAGCAATGTACTAAGGTAAAGGAAGATAATTCTGCAAAAAAAAGTTTCCTTTATAACCCCTTTATGTTAAGATTGATTCTAGCAATGGGGTTAGTTGATGGTCTGAAACAAACTGACAACTCAATATACTATGCTATAACATTGTGAACTGTCAACAGCCAACATAGAATAAAACAGGGCTTGACAAATTTGCTTGTAATCTAGGAAGCCAGCTAAAAAAGTTAGGAGCCAGGTTTTTTTTTTTTTTTTTTTAACGACGATAAAGCTTTATTTTCAATATAAAAATTTACTAATCTTAAATTTACACAGAAAGATGACTAGAACCAAACATTATATATATATAAAATCTTAATTAAGAAAAAAAAAATGAACAGTTCTTACTTAAAAAAAAGGCTGTGAAAACAGGCAGGAGAAGCTCCATTAGCATTGCTGGTTATCTTGTCATACTAACAGCCACCACAAGAGGGTGCCAGATTCCAGAAGAAAGAAGGAAGCATAGGACTGCAGAAGGCCTCAATTACCGGCCGGTCGCGTGCCGGCCGGTAAGGCCACATGCCCAGTTTTATACATAAATGGAGTTAGGGCAAAGGACAGTCTATAGAGCTATAGAAGAAATACCTGCCTGTGTACAAGCAGAGGTTATGGAGATGAGGAGAAGGATGGAGGAGATAAGGGGGGGTCTGTGTTCTTTGTAATTCATCATAAAGAAAGTAGGCAGGGCTGACACCACGTACCTAGGATTTATTTTATTTTATTTGCATACTGTTTAAATTGATAAAACATGGGGTGACATGCATGTACTCCAGAGATGTACTTAATATATACATATTTTGTATTGTTTTTTTTCCCACATGACTTATCATATACAATGCCAGGAACAGCGTGGACCATCAGAAATTTCTGCTCCTTTTCTAACCTATGTTTATACTGGAACTCACATCCTCTCACTCAGCACATTAGAGACTAAATGGTTCAGCTTAATCCCGTTCTCTGAAAGCTATCATAGATTTACACAAAAGAAAATGAGTTAGTTTTGCTAATGGAGTTTAAAGTTACAGAAAGTTGTGTGAAGCCGATTAGTTAAATACATTTTGTAAATTATGTAAAACCTTTTCCCATCATATGTACAGAATTCTCTGTGCTACCTGTAAGAACAAACTCACGCATTCCACTTACTGGACTAGTCATTCTGAAGTAGAAAAGTAAAATTGTTCATAAAATAAATATATGCAGAGATACGTAAAGTTGAACTTTCATTAACCCAGACTTTCAAAATTAATGGATCAAGCTGAAAGAACACAAGCAAAAACTGCTAAAATATTCAAAAAAGTGTTTCTAAAGCCTAAAATCTAATAATAATAAGTATATGTATGACATGGTGCTGAAGTCAGCAGATAATGAATCAGGTGATAAACCTTAGCTCTAACCAGATTTCCTTTACTTCCTCCATTCAGCACTCAACCAAAATTTCAGAAAAAGAGCTACCTTGGAAATTTGCCCTTCTAAAAGTTATATGCTGAAGGGATCAGTAGTGTCACTAGGGTCAGTTACCGCACCAGGGCCGGCAGCACACAGTCATGGTGCGAACTCCAAACCCGCCCCTGTGACTGATGAAGTTAGTGCTGGTGCGCCGATCCATGCGCTGTCACAAATGGGGTGCCATCCCTCTGACTTGTGTCACCCCAGGTGCAGTCCGCACCCTCATAGTGATGCCACTGGAAAGGATTACTACACTTACTAATAAATGTGTGCAGCTCCCAGTGTACGATCTCCAGGTAGGGGAAGGATATCTTCTGATGCACCCTGGAACCCTATTGCATGCCTGCAGTGGAGATTTAAAGGGGTTGTAAAGGTATATATATATATATATATATATATATATATATATATATATATATATATATATATATATATATTCTTTTAAATAACAAACATGTCATACTTACCTCCACTGTGCAGTTTGTTTTACACAGAGTGGCCACGATCCTGGTCTTCTGGGGTACCTCGGCGGCAGTCTTGGCTTCTCCCCATAAGAGCTAACCCCCTTCTTGGGAAGCGATCTCCCAAGGGCGTTAGCTTGCTGGCGTGCTCCCATGCTATAGCCTTCAACTGTATTACTCGGCCCTGCTCCCCGGCACGCCGCGTCATTGATTTGATTGATAGCAGCCCAGCCCAGCTGCTGCCAATCTCCAATGACGACCTGCCTGAAGCTGGGGGAAACCATCGAGGGAACAAGCCCACGGAGTTTTGTGGCTCATGTAAGTAAAACGGGGGAGCTGGAAGCCCCAGAGAATGCAAGGTGTTTTTTCACCTTAATGTATAGGATGCATTAAGGTGAAAAACATGAAGCTTTACAAACTCTTTAATCATCTATTCAGCATCTCAATCTGGGATTGGGTAGTCTTTGAAAGACCGTGACTTTGAGCAGAGGTCATCAGATATTTGCACACTTACCACAGAGTCACACGATTACAATGACCATGTTGAGCTAATGTAAGATCGCACCATGATCACAATGACCAAGCCATGATCCCAGTTCCATGTATTTATTGTTTGCCTCCTCAATTGGCAGTTTAAGAGTCTCAGCCTACAAGTGGAAGGACATCAGAGCAGTCAGAGTAAACTATCAGAAACATAGGAGAACATACAAACATAGGCCTAGATTCACGTAGGGCGGCGTATGTTTGAGCCGGCGTAGCGTATCGTATTTACGCTACGCCGCCGCAAGTTAGAGAGGCAAGTGCTGTATTCACAAAGCACTTGCGTCCTAAGTTACGGCGGCGTAGCATAAATGTACTGGCGTAAGCGCGCCTAATTCAAATTGGGAAGAGGTGGGCGTGTTTTATGTTAATAAAGCATGACCCCACGTAATTTACGTTTTAAACGTACGGCGCATGCGCCGTCCGTGGACGTATCCCAGTGCGCATGCGTCAGATAAGATACGTCGAACACTGCCTACGACGTGAACGTAACTTACCCACAGCCCTATTCGCGTACGACTTATGCAAACAACGTAAAAAGATACGCTTGTTCCGACGTCCATACCTTGCATGGGCTGCGCCACCTAGAGACCAGCTTTATCTTTACGCCGGTGTATGTCTTACGTAAACGGCGTAACTAATTGCGACGGGCGTACGTACGTTTGTGAATCGGCGTATCTTGCTCATTTGCATATTTGACGCGGAAAACAACGGAAGCGCCACCTAGCGGCCAGCGTAAATATGCACCCTAAGATACGACGGCGTAGGAGACTTACGGCGCTCATATCTTAGCCTAATTTAAGCGTATCTGGTTTTCAGAATACGCTTAAATATACGACGGCGCAGATTCGGACTTACGACGGCGTATCTACTGATACGCCGACGCAACTCTTTTTGAATCTGGCCCAAAGTTTTACAGGTGGGATTTAAACTCTGCACACAGAGCTACAGAACAAAAGCATTATTATTTGAGTTTGGAAAATTCTTCTGCAACTTTTACAAACAGTAAACCAACCTATGAAAAGTATGGACATCATAGACAGGCTAAAAAAAAAAAAAGTTTAGTCACCATCAAATACAGACAACAGACATGAGAAAATGAACTGAAGCATAAACTGAAGGAACTTCCATCTTGATAGCTCAACAGGACACCCACATAACTGTGTTTATAGAAAACTATCTTCCATGATCACTTATTGACTCTGAATAGGAAGAGTAAATGCATTTTCAAGTGCTGGACCATTATGTCAATACGTACAATATTACTCTAACAATACTTTCCATTTTTCCCTAATCTCACTCTGTAAACACAATTCTAAAATGGAATCATGCTAAAACTCCTTCTGGTTTCTTCAATGATGTTCTGGAACAGAGGATCTAGGTCCAAAATAAATAAAAAAAACTAAAGATATTCTACTTGGGAAAATTATAAAAGTTTTACTGAGCAGGAACATAGTGAGACAAGTCACTTACAACTGGGAATTTATTTTAAAGGGTTTGTAAAGGATTTTTTTTATCTTAATAGCTTCCTTTACCTTAATACAGTGCTGGTTTCATGTCCTCATTGTTCGTTTTTGCTCTCAAGTTGCTGTAATTCTTCTCTGATCTTCACACTTCCTGTTTGTCTGTTTCCTGATAACCACAGTGCTGGGAGCTTTCTCTCTGTGGTCACTAATCAAGGAGATGTGATTACTGTGTGTCTAAAACCCCACAGCACCAATCCGTTTCGTTTTCCAAACCATCACTGCCCTGTATGGCTCTGTGGCTCTGTATGCTCTGTACAGCAGAGAGGCAGGAAACAACATGCAAAAACTAAACTAGAAACTACAGGTACATTATATGATTGATTTTTATCTATTTTTAATAGTTTTTAAAAGGAATCAGTTAACTATAATGTCTCTATACCCTGTAAACAGGCATTTCAGCATAAAACATTTTTTTTATTTACAACTCCTTTAAGCAAATAACACTTCACTCTTTAAGTCATTTTCCACTGCAGTAAATTCCCCAGTTTCCCTTGGTATAGTCTGACTACTCTTACCACAGTTTTGGAAGTTTCAAAGAAGAAAGGACTTTTTTTTCTTGTCCACTAAAGAACACCGGAAGTCTTATACCTCTGGGTTATACTGATGCCTACAAGCGGATTGGACGCTGGCAAACGAAAAAAAAATTGAAGGCCAGCCCAGGATAACCCCTCCTTATACCCTGGCTGTATCAGTTGTGCAACAAAGCAGTACTTAGAGCATGATCATAAACCTGTGCCCCTCAATGAACTTCAAGAAAAGGAATTCTTGAGTACAAAAAAAATCTATTTTCTTTCTCATCCTTGGAGAAACGCAGAACGTTATGGAGACACAGAAGGGTATTTTGTACCTTTTTTTAACCACTTGGTCACTGCCCCATAGTCAAAAGACGTCCTGTTTTTAAAGATGGATATCTCGGTAACGGCAGCAGCTGCTGCCACAACCGAGGTATCCATCTTTAGTGCCAACGGTCCTGTAAACGATAATGGCGGTCTCCCCAGCGGATTCGCCGCGAGATCACCGTTATCGGTGGCGGGAGAGGGGCCCCCCTCCCGCCGCTTACCGTAGCCGTCGGTAGCGGCGGAGGGGATTGGATCCGTTCGGCAGCTGACTGGGGTTGCGAGTGAAGGAAAAAATGTCCTTCGCCCGTCCCCATAGCTCTGCTGGGCGGAAGTGATGTCTAACGTCAGTCCCGCCCAGCATCTTAAAGCAACATTTTTTTTTCTGTCATTTGAAAAAATTACAGTTTAATTTTTTTTTCTTTTTTTGCATTTAAGTCTAAATATGAGATCTGAGGTCTTTTTGACCCCAGATCTCATATTTAAGAGGACCTGTCATGCTTTTTTCTATTACAAGGGATGTTTACATTCCTTGTAATAGGAATAAAAGTGATAACTTTTTTTTTATTTCAGTGTAAAAAAATGATAAACTAAATAAAAATAAATAAGAAAACAAAAAAAAAAAAAATTTTAAAACGCCCCGTCCCGACGAGCTCGATTTTTAAGGGTAAAAGTTTGATGCCATGCCACGAGCGGGCGCAATTTTTAGGGTATCATTTTACTCGGCGTAACATTATCTTTCACAATATATAAAAAAATTGGGAAAAATTTATAAGACCGCTGCGCAAATACGGTGTGACAAAAAGTATTGCAATGACTGCCATTTTATTCTCTAGGGTGTTAGAAAAATATATATATATAATGTTTGGGGGTTTTAAGTAAAAGTAAAAAGTAAAACAGTTTTAGTCTCGTAAACACTGAATCTGAAAAACAGGCTCGGTAATCAAGTGGTTAATAATTAACTTTGGACAATCCTTGTTGATCCTCCCAATGACCTCTTCTTGCCATTAGTGGTGGCAATGATCTGCAGGGTCATCTACCTTGTGCAGCATTGCCACCTTATACGCGCATGTACCAAACACCATGTCTACGGCTTATGCCCCTTTCTCACGGGCCAGATCCGTTTTTGCTCAGCAGGGGATCCATACACTGGTCCCCTGTCAAACTGATCGGGTGGATGAATGGTCCCATACCTGCACCACCTATGCAGAGTGGACACAGACACAACCCACTCTGCTCTATGGGCAGCTGGATGTAAATGGACGGATGTTCATTTACCCCCAGCTGCGCACCGATCTGGTCAGCCGGAGAGGAACGAATACCCTTTTGTTTATTCCTACCAGATTGGATCGGACTCGGAGGTATTTGGGTGTAAATGGACACAAGTATGTTTACATCCAGTGCTCCATAGAAGAGAACGGAGTGTCCGAATTGGGTCCAGCTGAAAAATGAACAGCCGGACTCGATCAGATCTCTCCTGTAAAAGGGGCATAATTCTACCTTTGCTGTATTCAGATCCAAACAGCCCACGTGATGGGCACGACCAGTCTGCCCTGCCGTGAATGACTATGAAAGGAGGAGTGATCTGCCTTTCTCAGAAGGGCAATGTGGCCTGGAACTAAAGGAAATAATAAAATGGTAATGTAGGAGCTTTTTTAATATATTTGCTTTATTATTATTATTGATTTGGTAGTCAATTCTTAACCTCAGTTTGTAAAAATGGTGGTTTAGGTTTACTACCACTTTAAACAAGACTTTCAAAATCAGCCCAACTGAGGGGAGGGCAACAAAGCAAATAGGCCAAACATAAACAACAGAAGGTGGGGACTGCCTGCAGCTACCTGAAAGATCTTATGCCCAAAGCTGGCATTAGATGAGGCCTGAATGTCCACCTAGTAAACCTAAAGAAGATGAGAACTAAAGACCAGCACAGGTGGCGAGTACAACAGGCTATACAGGTTAATGGCTGCATGCGGCCATACTCCTGTAAATAGTGATGCCCTTGTGCATCAGTGTTTACCCGTGCATGCATGTATGATGCATTTGGGAAATACACCAAGCATGCACAGGTAAACACAGAAGCATGCAAGCATTTTTAATTTACATGAGTACAGCCATTCGCTTGTAAGGCCAGCTGTACATGCCAACTCTAGCCACTCGGGTGTGGAAAAGTCCTGGAAACTATGGCCCGGATTCACATACATCGGCGCATATTTATGCCGCCGTAGCGTATCTTTTATACGCTACGCCGACGCAGCGCAGAGAGGCAAGCACTGAATTCACAAAGCACTTGCTCTCAAATCTGCGCTGGGTTTCTAAGGCGTAAGCCGGCGTAGGTTGAAGTGGGCGTGACCCCATACAAATGATGGGCCGAGTGCCAGACAGATACATATAACGAACGGCGCATGCGCCGTCCCGTGGCAGCATCCCAGTGCGCATGCTCAGAATCACGTCGAAACAACTACCTAAGATACGTCGAATCACTGCCTACGGCGTGAACGTAACCTACGCCCAGCCATATTCATGTCCAACGTAAACTACGTAAAATACGACGGCTTATGTTCCCTGGTCCATACCTTTGCATTGGTTGCGCCTCATATATGGGGAATAACTTTACGCCGGACATACGACTTACACAAACCGCGTATATTATGCGCCGGGCGCAAGTACATTCGTGAATCGCCGTATTTCCCTCATTAGCATATTTGAATAGAAAAATATGTGCCCACGATACGCCGGCGTAGGCAAGTTACGTCGGTCGGACAAAGCCCATTTTTAGGCGTATCTTAGTTTGTGGGTCAGCGCATAGATTCGACGGCACACATTTGTACTTGCGCGGCGTATCTCGAGATACGTCGGCGTAAGTGCTTTGTGAATCCGGGCCCATATGCTTAAACACTTTTGAGCCTCTAAATGTCTGTTTGCATGAGGTTAAAGACTCACAGGAACAGGCAAGGACTCAAGTATTCATAAATCTGGACAGATAATAGCAGGCAAGGGTCATGTTTGTTTATTCTACTAGCTATCTATCAGGTAGAAAATTCAACCTCCCAATAAAGCAACTGCTAAAAAAAAAAAACGAAAAAAAACCCCGAAAGAAACAAAATGTAAAACACAATTTTTCTGTACCGAGTTCCCTAGCTCAGTCTATTCCCCGTGGCTATTACAAGGGGTCAGAATTTCCCTGTTGTGTGTGTGTTTTTTTATTCACACGGGTGGGGAGGGTGGGACACACACACACGAAAGGATGAGTAAGGTTTTGGAACTCAAGCCTTGAGATCCCAAAGCTGGAGTCTCAGGGGAACGGAAGCCTGTCGATGAATCAGCTTACTCATTTTCAAACCTAGCCAAAATATCTATTCGGGGTGGACCAACTCTACAGATTTTAAATATTAAGACACCCTGTGGAAGGATCATCTTTGCAAGTCCAAGAAAACGAATGGTGGCGAGTTGCAGCTTCGCCCTTCCAGATGCATTTTCTCATAGTATTCAGATTGTAAGCTGCCTTTTTGAGTCACAGGCATTATTAATGTCTAGTGTGATCACAAATGTCAGTACGCACTGTGAGCGTTAGGGGTAGTTTGGTGTTGGGACAAGACGATGACTGGTTAGCGTTGCTTCCTTATCACTCCCTCAAGCTCCTTCAGCAGAGGCCATGTGACAAGTGACTCTGATTTGATCATTTGACTGGCCACTAAAGTAAGGTTTTCTTATTGAATTTGGTATTTTATAAAACTTCATTTACTATTGCTAGGGATGCACTAAAATTTAGGCCACTGTAATTCATCGGCCGAAAATAGGGTTATCAGCGTTTTGCCAATTGAGAAAACGTGCCCATAATGGTGCCAAAAACGTCATTAAAAATATAACACTGGTGCATTATTGATGCGTTCTTGCTGCTTTTTCAATGCATTTTACCTGGGAGGTGCGTTTTTGGCATGTTTTTTTTTTTTTAACTGACCAAAAATGCAGCAACCGAGATTTTTAACATCACAACGGAAGCTCAATGGACCAGTGTGAAGACATAAATAGAATTTAAAGGGATGTATTTTTCTTGAGCTTTTCTTGCAATAAAGGTGCCGATAATGGCTGACAAAAAAATCATATTTTTTTAAATCGGGGTTTCCAAACTGCAGTCCAAGGGCTACATATGCCCTTTGCTAGCCTTTATCCAGCCCTTGGGGCACTATTCCTCTCACTAACAACTAGGGGGCACTCTTTCTGCCACTGTTAGGTACTATTCCTCCTACTAATAGGGACACTACTCCTCCTCCTACTGACCCTCCATCCCTGAAGCCATATTTATTCTCACTGATGCTTGGGCCTGAAAAGATAGAAAGCTGAAAAGATAGCAAACATTACCTAAATTCTGGTAGAAAAACCTGACATCTACAAATGTATGTTGACACCTGCCTTTACATGCACATGAACTTTAATGGCATCCCAGTCTTAGTTCCGAAGGGTTCAATATTGAGTTGGCCTACCCTTTGCAGCTATAACGACTTCAACTCTTTTTGGAAGGCTGTCCACAAGGTTTAGTGTCTTTCCTTAGGGTTGTCCCCGATACCACTTTTTTAATACCGAGTACAGAAGTCACGATACTTTTTTTCAAGTACTCGCCGATACCGAATACCGATACTTTTTTAATCCACATGTGTCAGTATGATTTTTTTTTGGTTTTTTTTTATTAACAATTTGTTAAACAGTTTACAACAGTTCTCAGTTAATCAGTGAATGGACAGAGTCAGTGATCACTGACTCTGTCCATTCGGAGCATGTAAGGAGCCGGAATTTACCGGGATCCTACCCCGCTCTCCATCCTGACAGTTACAGGGGAGTGGAGGAGCACGGAAGGGGAGAGAAACACGGCGGCATACACGGCGGCATACACGGCGGGATACACAGCGGGATACACAGCGGCATACCGGTGGCTTTCAGCTGCTTTAAAATCAGCGGTGATCAGTGACTGTAACTTCCCCACGCACTGATCACTGCTGACAGTACAAGTATCGGTGTGAAGTATCGGGGAGCATTTGCCCGAGTACAAGTACTCGGGCAAATGCTTGGTATCGGTATCGGGACAACCCTAATGGGAATGTTTGACCATTCTTCCAGAAGCACATTTGTGAGGTCAGGCACTGATGTTGGGCTTGCAGTCTTCTCTCTAATTTATCCCAAAGGTGTTCTTTCGGGTTGAGATTAGGACTCTGTGCAGGCCAGTCAGGTTTCTCCACCCAAAACTCGCTCATCCATGTCTTTATGGACCTTGCTTTGTGCACTGGTGCACAGTCATGTTGGAACAGGAAGGGGCCATCCCCAAACTCTTCCCACAAAGTTGGGAGCATGAAATTGTCCAAAGTTTCTTGGTATGCTGACATCTAAAGAGTTCCCTTCACTGGAACCAAGTTGACCAAGCCCAACCCCTGAGAAACAACCCCACATTATAATCCCCCCTCCACCAAATGATTTGGACCGGTATAAGATATGCAGAATTGGCCTGAGGGGAAAGTGGTTAAAAGAAGGATGTGATTGAACACTTGTGAACACTAAAAACTGCAAGGTACAGTTAAATATCATATCTGTTTATGTTATGAACAGGAAGGAAGATCTAAAAGTACATAGTGATTGTAAAGTACTGGGTAGATTTGCATATCCATTTATAGTCATTATCACCTGAGGACAAGATGTTCTTTCTATAAAAGTGGTGATATATGACACCTGATATCACTACAATACGCTGGACAATATCATTCTTGCGCAATTACTCACTCGTGTTAGTCTTATATATTTCTCTATGATTCTTTAGCTATATAACAGGAAATATCATCTTCATAAACATTGGGATCAAAGCAAAAACACACTGGGGTGATATACTAAAGGCAAACAGACTGTGCGCTTTGCAAGTGCAGTTGCTCCGGAGCTTAGTAAATGGGATGAAGCTTTACTTTGCAAAGAATATCCAATCACAAGCATGGAATTTTTAAAAAAAACAGCATTTTAATTGCATTTGACTGGGTGATAAGCTCGCCCCTTATATACTACGTGTTAGGAGCAAACTGCACTTGCAAGTGAAGTCTATTTGCCTTTAGAAAATCCACTCCACAGATTTCACAACTTTGTAATGGTTGCAGTAAAAAGACCATAACAAATCTAAAAACTTTACCCATCACAGAAATTGAAAATTCATATGTGTTCTCCATTCGGTTGTACATTTCATTTAAAAATGTACTATCAAAGATGTATTATAGTAAAATGTCTGCACTACTCAAAGTATCTAACACTTATATGTGAAATTCCCAGCTGATACATTAAAACTAGAGCTGCACGATTCTGGGCAAAATGACAATCGCGTTTTTTTTGCTTAGAATAAAGATCACAATTCTCGTGGCGCAAAATTTTTCACATTATACAAAAACAATTGGGCTAACTTTACAGGTTAGTTTTAGGGTTGTCCGGATACCACTTTTTTAATACCGAGTACAAGTACCGAAACTTTTTTTTTTAAGTATGCGCCGATAACGATTACCGATACTTTTTTTAAATGTCATGTGACAGTTTCTCAAAGCACAATAATGATTAGGTGGCATTGATTGACGCTGATCTGCAGCACTGATAGGATTAGGCTAGGGCTGCAACTAACGATTATTTTAATAATCAATTAGTTGGCCGATTATTGTTTCGATTAATCGGTTAATAACCTTAAAAAAAAAGAAATTTTGCTGCGATTTGTATTTTTAGATTTTTTTGGGCCAATTTGTTGTTGGGTAGATTCAAAAAAACACAAATTGCCGCAAAAACGTATTACATGCAGCTTCTCCATTGAAGTATATTGAACCAAAAAAACAAAATAGCACAGGTGTGCATTAAAAAAAGTCCTTGCCCTTTACAAATACGCAGCAGCTGAAAAACACATGTAAATGAACTGTAGTGTTTCTGCAAAAAGCACCAAAAAACAGAGAGGTGTGACCCAGGCCGGAGATGTTTAGTAACATAATGGGGTAAAAAAAAAAAATTTAGTAAAAAAAAGAGCAAATAATCGCTACTGTAAGGGGTTAATTTTTTACTGTGGTACAGTGAAAGTAATATTTACAGTAGTGATTTGCTCTTTTTGTGCTATAAAGGGATATTTTTTATTTTTTTAACCCCATTATGTTACTGGCCGATTAATTGATTATGAAAATAGTAATCGATTATGAAATTAATCGATTAGTTGTTGATTAATTGATTAGTTGTTTCTGCCCTAGATAGGCATCACTGATATGCAGCACTGATAGATTGCTGGCACTGGACAGATGGCACTGGATGGCTGTCGGGCACTGACAAGGTGACATTTATGTGCACTGATGGGCAGGCACTAAGTGCCATTAGGGAAGGCTGCCTGCAATGCCCCATCCTGTTACTCTTGCACTCGACCGCATAAAAGCTAGCAGCGGCCATCTTGTTACACCCAGCCCAAAACTGGGCTGGGTATGCTAACAAGTGTCCGCTGCTGGCATTACTGTGCGCGAGTGCAAGGTGTACCTAGATGGGCGTCTCTGACGGCAACACGGAGCGTCCACTTCCGCCAAACGAATGTGACGGCATCCGGTCGCCGATCCAAATATGATGCGGAGACGGGTGGGGGCCATCTTCCCCTCACTCGTCTTCATACACAGCAAGGGAACAAACGCGATCACCTCTGCGACGGCTCCGGTAAGCGGCGGAGGGCACCGGAGACCGGCGGACCCTCTCCCGCTGCCAATAAAAGTGATCTTGTGGCGAATCCACCGCAGAGACAATTTTTATCTTGTAGCAGACCGCCTACTGAAGAGGATACTGGGGTTATGGTAGCTAGCTGCTGCCATACCAACAGTATTCCTCTTCAAACAGCCAACGTGTTCCTGCGGCGGGTGTTTTGTAAGTGGTTAAGACTCAAGGATGAGTTTGGGAAATACTGTCCCAACATGTTTCAGGCAAAGGGTGCTGGTTTAGGTACTTATGCAGCTTACAGGAAAGGGAAGGCACAGGGAGGTCTTACTTTGTAGTGTGTGTTTATACGCTAGATATAGAGATAATTTCAGCTGAAGTTCTACTTTAAACATTCCGCATAAATAAACCTAGACGGCTAAAATGTCCAGAGAGGAAATGTCAGGCAGACTGGGACATTGTAACTTTCAGCTGAGCAAACAAAACATCAATGCGGAGCAACTTAATCTCCCTATATTGTATAACACTACTGTTTAACAACACTGTTCTATTTCACATAATAACAATGCTGACAAATGACGGAAACTAAACCAGAAGCTTCTTCAGAAAAAGTCAAACTATAAAGAAAAAAAACAAACACACAAAAAGAACAAAATTAAATAAAACAAATAAACCTAAATAAGGAGGGGTTTTCTTAGCTAAGCACACCCTCCTGCCAGAGCTAAGAGAAGAGGGATTCCAGGATGCAAATGCTACATTATTTATCTGCCCTTACTCAAGATGGACACGGACAGAAATTATAGGGGGGGGGGGGTTTAAAGTAAATAAAGTATTGAGGCATGGACAGATGGGGAAGTTTGCGTTGAATATTATAAATCAATGAAATAACATTTTGGTTTGTGGGGCGCAGATGTAGTGCAGTTTCTCTTTAAGTACAGATCACATGTTCCACACCCCACCTAGTTTATAGTTGTGCCTAGCCAATGGATCTTGTGGTGTAGTCGAACTCTCCCAGGCAATCGCTACCATTAAACTGGGATCAGGGGTGTTTGCTCAGAGAAAACTAGATTTTTTGATATGCTTTGATGCTTATTTGATAACGCAACACATTGTTGGCGTTTCATAGGTATTCTGGAGCATTTATAGTGGTTTTGTGCAAAGGACAGACAAGCAGCACCAGTCTAAGGCCCCATACTCACGAGCAAACATGTCTGCTGAAACTGGCCCGCAGGCCAGTTTCAGCAGACATGTTTGGTCGTGTGTGGGCGCGAGCGGGCCGAATTCCAGCAAACATTTGCCCGCCGGGCCTTTTCCCAGCGGACAAATATTCCTGGACTTGTTTTAAAACAGTCCGCTGGAATTCTGCCCGCTCGGACATGTACGGTCGTCATTACAGACCTACCGTACATGTCCAGGCGCCCGCCGTCCCTCGCATGCGTCGAATGACTTTGACGCATGCGTGGAAGCATTTTAAAGGCAGCCGCCCACGTCGCCGCGTCATTGTCGCCGCGACACCGCGTCATCGACGCGGCGACACCGCGGACACGCCCCCGCGTATGTTTTACGCGCGACTTCTGTACGATGTGGGTGTGTACAACCATCGTACAGAAGCCCTCTGGCAGACATGTATGGTGAAATCGGTCCGACGGAGCCGCTTTCACCATACATGTTTGGTCGTGAGTACCCGGCCTAAGTGCTGGCACATCTTTGGAGCAGCAGATGAGTGTCAGGATACATAGCGGTTTCCATGGAGCGCAGTGAAGTTTTGCTCGGCACCGTAAGGTGGTTTCTGCATGTCCCCGGTTTAGACGAGTACTGGCGCGAGGAGGAAGCCGTCATATGGGAGACGAGTCCCTGGTCTCTTGGGGAGGAAGGACGCAGGGGACCTCCCAAAGTCACGCGCGTCCTCCTAGCCGCCATCTACACATCTAGCCCCGAGTGACACCGGTAACCACTGGCGCCGCTGTGCAAGACTTCACTGCCCTCCATGGAAACTGCTCTGGATCCCTGACACTCATCTGCTGCCTCCAAAGATGTGCCTGCCTTTATCTACTTTCTATCATTACTACTTAAAGCGGTGGTTCACCCTCCTTAACATCATTATACTATTACATTCGGCATCGTAGCGCGAGCTACGGTATGCCGGTCTTAAATTTTTAATCCCCGTACTCACTGTGCTATCGATCATTGAAGATTCCGACTCCCGCGGGGAATGGGCGTGCCTATGGAGAGGGAGGATGATTGACGGCCGGCTCTGGCACGTCACGCTCCCCGAAGACAGCCGGAGTAGGTCTCGGCTCTTCACGGCGCCTGCGCACAGGCTATGCGCAGGCGCCGTGAAGAGCCAAGCCTATTTCGGCTATTTCCGGAGAAGCGTGACGTGCCAGGGCCGGCCGTCAATCACCTTCTCTCACCATAGGAACGCCCATTCCCCGGAATCTTCAATGATCCATAGCACAGTGAGTACGGGCATAAAAAATGTAAGACCGGCATACTGTAGCTCGCGCTACGATGCCGAATGTAATGGTATAATAAAAAAATATATATATTTTTTTTTTTAATAGGGTGAACCCCCGCTTTAAATAAATGTGTTACACATACCGTATATACTAGAGTATAAGCCGACCCGAATATATGCCGAGGCACCTAATTTTACCACAAAAACCTGGGAAAACGTATTGACTCGAGTACAAACCTAGGGTGTCCATCTGCATTCCTCACTGTGTCCGTGTGCATGCCTCACTGTGCCCATGCCTGTGTCCATGACTAGACTGACGTTTAACATGGGAGTCTATGGAAGGGGTGCCTGGTTTAAAAAAAATATATATAAAAATCGGTGCTTCCCAGCCATAGGTCTCCCAAACAACAAACTTTGCAGGAACCGACTTGGATGTGACTTCAATTCTATTGGCTGAAATCGGACAGATGTCGGACCAAAGTAGTGCAGGAACTTTTTCCAAAGTCGGACCAGTTAAATGGGTTGTAAAGGTAAATGTTTTTTCACCTTAATGCATCCTATGCATTAAGGTGAAAAAACAAAAAAGACAATACCGCCCCCCCCACGAGCCCCCGTTATACTTACCTGACCCCTTGAAAGTCCCGCGCTTGTCCCTGACATCCTCTACGCCGCTCAGCCTGGCCGTTGATTGGCTACACTGGATGGATTGAAAGCAGCGCAGCCATAGGCTCGCGCTGCTGCCAATCACATCCAATGACGTGGCGCGCCGGGTCCGAGTGATACAGTGAGCTGCAATAGCCGCCGGCTGTATCACGGGAGCGCACCCGCAGGAACTCAACACAATGCGAGCGAGCTTGCATTAAGGTGTTGAGTCCTTGCGGGGGGAGCCAAGACAGCTGACGAGGGACCCCAGAAGACCAGGTTCGGGGCCACTCTGTGCAAAATGAGCTAAACAGTAGAGGCAAGTATAACATGTTTGTTATTTAAAAAAAAAAAAAAACTTTACAACACCTTTAAGACTGCATTGATTTTTACATGTCATGTGTGCTCTCAAAGTTGGAGTGATTATCAGTGTGAATCAGGCCTAACAAAAAAGTCCGGAAGTTGATTGATTTCTATGCAGAGCTGCACCAGATTTTGCCCTCTCCAGTTTTAGTCATTAAACCCCCCTATTTTTCACTTTTAAACCTGGAGATATTGATATAGCAATCTTCTAGGGCTCCTCAACAGCCCTAAAACTCAGGGCACTTGATGATGCAAATCTTGGCTTAGCTTGGAAAGGCGATGCTCTGTCACTTCTTCACCTGTACTTATTTGTCTATGAGGGACCAACAGATGAAGGAGAAGGTGGACCAAAGCTTGACATGACCCGACGTTGATACTTGGATCTTGGTTTTCAGGGCTGGCAGGGCAATCATGAAAAGATACATTTAAGCCAAGCAACCAATAGAAAAGTTAAAAGGTGATATTTGCTACCTTGCATGATGCGTTCGGATAAAATAAGGGAGCGAAGGAAGGTATTATGAAAGTGAACCTTTTCTTTAAATCTTACTTTCTATCATGTGTTGTACACACTAATACTCCGTGTCCTTTCTAACCCACTGGCATTTCCTGCGCCTCTGTGCACAGCAGACACCCATCTTAATTAATGATCTGCAGGAAGCTTGATGAGACCATTGTGTCCAGGTCAGGAAATTAAAGCCTATAGCAGTCTCAGTGGTTGGATCTGTAATAGTGAGAATTACTCAGGAGTAGAAGGCAATTACCTTCAATGAATGGCAATTTATAGTTATGATTTGTAAAGTGGCATCATAATTGGAGAGAAATTATTCCCAATGTCAACGATGCCGCCGAGCTGACATGTTACTTAATAAAAGGGCTTGTCAATCATTGTCAGGGGAATACTTTCATTACAATCTACTACTTTCCTGTTCCAGCCATAGTGCGACAACAACGTATCAGGTACAATGATGGTGGTACATGTACAATAATAACAGTAGTCATTATAGGGCTACTTTGGGTAAAAGTATTTTCTATGCCATGAAAATGTAAGCATAAGTGACTTAAAGAGGTAATAAACCCAAAAGCATACAGATTCATTTTGCACATGGACAGAGCCATCTTTAACCACTTCAGACCCGGAAGAATTTACCCCCTTTCTGACCAGAGTACTTTTTGCGATTCTGCACTGCGTCACTTAAACTGACAATCGCGTGGTCGTGCAAAGTTCCACCCAAACAAAACTGACGTCCTTTTTTTCCCACAAATAGAGCTTTCTTTTGGTGGTATTTGATCACCTCTGGGATATATTTTTTTTGCGCTATAAACAAAAAAAATTTGAAAAAAGCAATATTGTTTACTTTTTGCTATAATAAATATCCCCAGTTTATCCTCAGTTTAGGCCGATACGCATTCTTCTACATATTTTTGGTAAAAAAAACAATCAAGCGTATATTGATTGGTTTGTGCAAAAGTTATAGCGTCTACAAAATAGGGGATAGATTTATGGCATTTTTATTATAAATTATTTTTTACTAGTAATGGCGGCGATTATTATCGTGACGGCAACATTATGGCAGACACATCGGACACTTTTGATGCTATTTTGGGACCATGGTCATTTATACAGCGACCAGTGCTAAAAAACTGCACTGATTACTGTGTAAATGAAACTGGCAGGGAAGTGGTTAACCACTAGGGGGCGAGGAAGGGGTTAAGTGTGTCCTAGGGAGTAATTCTAACTGTGAGGGGGCTGGGCTTACTGTGATCACTGCTTCCGATGACAGGGAGCAGTAGATTACGGTCCTGTCCCTAGGAAGAACAGAGAAATGCCTTGTTTACATTTTGCCTCTCCATGACACTATCGTGGGCAAACGTACAGGTACGTTCATTTGCCATTCTGCCGACATATATTGGCATGCAGCAGTCGGCAAGTGGTAAACGTGGGGAACAAGGGGAAGCTGCCCCAGGCTCAGTCAATGTTGTGTGCTGCCCAATAGTTTTATCTGTCGCTCATTTATCGGAGTAGGGGCACTCCAATACAGGAGGTGTGTTACTGGCCAGATCACCAGGTAAAAAAAAAAAAAGGGAAAAAAGCCCAAAAAACTAAACCAATGCAGCCACCACATCTAATTAGTAAGCAATACAAGTAAATACATTTTTGGTTTTTGGTTTAATACCACTTTAAGCAACTCTAGACTACATACAATTTCTAGCCAGGAAACCTGGCAACCGAGTTAGAAAAATACACTCGGTTTACATGAACCTGGATTTTTTATACAATTCTTATGATCCCTTGCATAATTGGTCTTAAAGAGACACAGACCAAAGTGACAGTGTCTTTGTAAAGGGTCTCCCAACTCATTGATACCTGTCCAGTGCTCTTCTGCTGCTTCAACCATTAAAAACACCCAGTGCTTCTGGGTATGGGGAGCATGTAATCTTCCCCAGCGTTACAGTGCTTGGGTAAAGCAATCCATTGCTAGGACTGAGCCTTGTCACATTAAAGATGCAAGACATTATTCCTTCCACTGATACCAACAATGGGGCATCATTTCTGTGACTGACACCAACAACGGGGCACTATTTCTCCCATTGAAACCAACGATGAGGCACTTTTCCTCCTACTCATGCAAGACACTAATTCTCCCATTGGCACCAACAATGAAGCACTATTATTCCACTGACACCAATAATGGGGCATTGTTCTTCTCCCTAATGACAAAGATGCCCTGTTTACTCCCGATGGCCACAGACCAGCCCCCCTAAAGTCTGAAGGACAGTAAACTGGTCTGAAAGTTTGAAGACCCCTGGTGTACATTAAAAACAAAGGCCCAGATTCACAAAGCACTTACGCCGATGTATAACAAGTTACGCCGACGTAAGTGCAAATGTGCGCCGTCGTATCTGTGCGCCAGACGCACAAACTAATATGCGCCTAAAAACAGGCTACACCCCGCTGACGTATCTTGCTTGCGCCGGCGTAGGGTGGGCGCACATTTAGGCTGGGAGCATGGTGCCGCTCCCATTGATTAGCCATTCAAATATGCAAATGAGGGAAATGCGGCGATTCACGAACGTGCGTGTGCCCGGCGCGATGCGCGTAAGTTGTACGTCCAGTGTAAAGTTATTCCCCATAAAGGAGGTGCAACCCAGCAACAGACATGCTCAGGTCTGCACCAGGAAACACAAGCCGGCGTATTGTGTGTTGGACGTGTGTCTGGCCGGGTGTAGTTATGTTCACGGCGTACGCAGTGATCCGGCGTAGCTTAGGCAGTTTTGCCGGCGTGGTTGTGAGCAGGCGCATAGGGGTGCGTCCACGTCACGGCGCATGCCCAGTTCGTGATACATACCTGTCTGGCGCTCGGCCCATCATTTGCTTGGGGTCACGCCTCATTTTCATGGGTTCACGCCCACTTCCACCGACGCGCGCCTTCGAACCCCACACCACGCTGGCGCAGCGTTGGGAGCACTGGCTTGCTGAATGCAATGCTTGCCTCTCTACGCTGCGTTGGCGTAGCGTACAGTGTGTGCTCTACGGCGGCGTCATGTGCGCCCTGCTCTCTGTGAATCTGGGCCATAGTTTCAGCACTGTATCAATTGGGTGAGTTCCCAGGACCAATTATTTTTCGAGACACTGCAAAGGAGGACTTTTACATCGTAGTTTCCCCAAAGTTCTGCTTTAAATTATCCTTGGATGCCTTCTGACATCACGAACAAATAATACTCTAAGGTATTCAGGAGTCGATCAGTGAATTGAGAGCAGGAAGCCCATTTAGTTTCCCATGAGACTTTCACAAATCGAACCAATTAGAAATATGAGCCAGGATCAGCAATGGGAGATAGAAGACCTGCTGAAAAATGTGTCACGCACCCAATAGACTGGGAAATGGAATGCTCACCTATACTGGAAGGACTAATTACAAAGCCTGCCCTTACATCACCCTAACAAAAAAAATGCCGCACATGTGTAATGAACCGCTCTCGGAAGGACAGCGCGGGGGCATCATCTGGTTAATAAGCAGCAGTTCCAGGCAAACAACAAAGAAATAATATTTCTGCCTCAAACTATCTGTTCTCATTAGAAATGTAATATAATAGTAAAAAAAAATTATAAAAAAAAAAAAAAAAAAACTCTAGCTTTTTCATTATGACCAATAAAAGAAGCACAGCAAAGCAGATCCAAGTCTGAAATCAAAACACGTAATAGTAATGTTCATATATTTTTTTTCTTTTTGCTGACCCCTGTCAGATAGACGCCAAGAATCACAACGCCGGATGGCAGAAAAATCGTATAGTATACTTAGAAATGGATTTTCCCAGAACATTAAATATTTATGATGTTTTTACAGATGCTTGAGCCAAACTGTGCGCAAAGCGAAGATTTACAGACCGCAAAATATACATTAAATGAGCAGAAAACACAACAATGGCAAAACATTGTATTTTATTAACTAGGTGTACATAGAGATAAATAAATTCTGTGCATGGTGGCAATGCTGGAGCTTCAAAGATCCAGCTTTAAAGGGGTGGTTCACCCTAAAAACTACTTTTTTTTATTACACTGGCCCCCCACATTACAATACGATTAAGGCTATTATTATTTTTTTGAAGCTGTACATACCTTTGTACAGCATATTCACCCGTTGCGAGTCCCGCGGTAGTGGGCGTTCCTCACATGTCTGTGATTGACATTTTGACCAAAAACGAGCTCCCCCCCGTCGCGTAAGCCGCGTCACGATTGGCGAAAGGAGCCGAACGGCGATGCGCATGCGCAGTATAGCGCCGACTCGCCGTTCGGCTCCTTTCGCCAACCGTGACGCGGCTTACGCGACGGGGGGGAGCTCGTTTTTGGTCAAAATGTCAATCACAGACATGTGAGGAACGCCCACTCCCGCGGGACTCGCAACGGGTGAATATGCTGTACAAAGGTATGTACAGCTTCAAAAAAATAATAATAGCCTTAATCGTATTGTAATGTGGGGGGCCATTTTAATAAAAAAAAGTAGTTTTTAGGGTGAACCACCCCTTTAACAAATCTCCTAATCCAGCACAATGTTATACTGCGGGGAAAATAATTATGTGATCCCCTACAGATTTCGTAAGTTGGACCACTTACAATGAAATGAAGGGTCTATAATTTTTATCATACATGTATTTTAAATGATAGAGACAGAATATCATCCAAAAATCCTGAAAAAAACACATGATACAAATGCTACCGTGTTTCCCCGAAAATAAGCCCGGGTCTTATATTAATTTTGGCAACAAAAGACACAGTAGGGCTTATTTTCCAGGTAGGTCTTACCATGTAATGTGATGTCTTCTCTCCCCCTCTCCCTCCCTGCCTGTCAGGAATCCCCAGTGTGAGTCAAGTTAAAATGCTTGTAAAATCATATGATCTACTCTATTACAGTATTATATAATGTACAATGTGTGTGTTTCTGTAATATAAACGTGCCAAATACCTTCATTATAGCGCCGCTCTGTACTTCCGTGACGCGCCGGAGCTCTTTCCCCCACTCCGAGCACTGCAGAGGGGGAGCCGTACCGAAGGTATTTGGCAAAATTATTTTACAGAAACACACACATTGTACATTATATACTCCAGAAATAGAGCGGATTATACAAGCATTTTAAACTAGGGCTTATTTCTGGGGTAGGCCTTATATTGCAGCTCTCCTGGAAAATAATGCTAGGTCTTATTTTCGGGGTAGGTCTTATTTTCAGGGAAACACGGTATAAATTGAGTTGCAGTTCAGTGAGTAAAAGAAGTATTTGATCCCCAACCAAAACATGACTTAGTACTTGGTGGAGAAACCCTTGATGGGGCACTATTCTTCCCACTGATACTATTGATGGGAAACTATTCCTCCTATTGATACCAATGATGGGGCACTATTCCTCCCACTGACACCAATGATGGGGAACTATATATCCCCCTAATACCAATGATGGGGCGTTTTTTACTCCCACAGATAACAGTCCGGTCCTCCTAATGTCCAAACTTTTTTCAAAGAGAGCCAGATTTGATGAAGTGAACATGCGTGAGGGCCGACCATTTTGCCTGACATTCTTTGAACCATTAAAATTTGGTCTAAGTGTGTTTGTCCGAGCACTAATACACTGACCAACAAGAATTCTCTTGCCTTTGTGGCTGTGTGTGGTTAAGAGATGAGCTCGGGTGTGTTATTTTTAGATATATCTTTTGTGGTCCCCAATGAATCCCAAAGCGCCACTCAGGACTATGGATGAGCTCAGGTGTGTTGTTTAGATATACCATATTTATTGGTGTATAACATGCACCTTCACTTTAAGAGGGAAGTTTCAGGGAAACAATTTAATTTAAAAAAAGATCTGTGAAGCAAAACAAGGGTCAGTGCCCATCAATGCAACCTAATCAGTGCCCTCACCATTGCCATGAATGCAGCTTCGCCATTGCCATGAATGCAGCCTCACCATTGCCATGAATGCAGCCTCACCATTGCCATGAATGCAGCCTCACATGTGCCATGAATGCAGCCTCACATGTGCCATGAATGCAGCCTCACATGTGCCATGAATGCAGCCTCACATGTGCCATGAATGCAGCCTGATCAATGTGGGGGGTGTATAAAGTTGTTTTCACACCACTTTAGGGGAGCAGCTTCTTTAATATATTTATATTTTTATTACCATAGCGCGGAGTTCTTTATTCATGCAGCCTGATCGATGCCCAGCTGCAGCCTCGAAGGGGACAGGGAGGGGGCTGGATGAGTGCCTTTAGATTACAAATAGGAGAATCTCCTGTTTACTTGGTGGGCTCTTTTATACAAAGTCTTCCTGATACAGACGCCGCAGAGTAAACAGGAGGTTCTTCTGTATGTAATCCGACGGCGCTCGTCACGCCCCCTCCCTGTCCCCTCCAAATCACCAGGGGGGCCATATTAAACCGGAACGTGGGCTGCAATTGGCCTGCGGGCCGGACTTTGGACATGCCTGCCCAAAAGTTTGAAGGACAGTAAACTGGCCCTTTGTTTGTAAAGTTTGGAGACCCTTGGATTAGAGGAACAGAATTGATTTGCTCTTGAGAAGAGGAGATTAAGGGGGGATATGATCAACATGTATAAATACATAAGGGGTCCATATAGTGAACTTGATGTTGAGTTATTCACTTTAAGGTCATCACAGAGGACAAGGGGTGACTCTTTACGTGTTGAAGAAAAGAGATTTAATCTCCAAATACAGAAAGGTTTCTTCACAGTAAGAGCTGTGAAAATGTGGATTAGACTCTCTCAAGAGCTTGTTTTGGCCAGCTCAGTAGTTTGTAGAGCTGCACCGAAATGTTGGGTGCAAAAATGGTGTTAATCGGCAGAATGCAGATAAGAGAAAAGGTGACACCCCGCGATTTTGCAGTGATTTTGGACCTAATTTACCATGATTACTGTGCTTATGGTGCGTTTTTCATTGGTCTTGTGACTCAAAATCCGCATCAAAAAGGTAACACAGTTGTGTTAATGATGCGTTCTTGCTGCGCTTTCAATGCATTTGAACTGGGAGGCGCATTTTTGTGCGTTTTTTTAACTGAGCAAAAATGCACCAAACTGGATTTTTAACACAATGGAAGCGCAACGGACCAGTATACAAACATATATTTTTCTTGAGTTTTTCTTTTTTTATATTTTTGGGGGATATTTATTATACCAAAAAGTAAAAAATATAAAACAAAAATCAAAATTGTCGCTCTATTTTTGTTTATAGCGCAAAAAATAAAAACCGCAGAGGTGATCAAATATCACCAAAAGAAAGCTCTATTTGTGGGGGGGGGGACGTCAATTTTGTTTGTGAGTCACGTCGCACGACCGCGCAATTTTCAGTTAAAGCGACGCAGTGCCGAAACGCAAAAAGTGGCCCGGTCATTGACCAGCAAAATGGTCCGGGGCTGAAGTGGTTGAGAGGGAAGTTTCAGAAAAGAACCTTGAATTTTAAAGAAAGAACTTTGAAGCAAAATAAGGGTCAGTCCCCATCAATGCAGCCTGATCAATGCCCATCTGCAACTTCACAATTGCCCATGAATGCAGCTTGAGCAATGCCTTATTGCAGCCTCCCCATTGCCATGAATGCAGCGTGATCAATGCCCATCTCAGTGAGGGGGGCGGGTTGAGCGCCGTCAGATTACATACAGCAAGAATCTCCTGTTTACTCAGCGGCCTCTTTAATACAAAGTCCTGGACCGGCTTCTATGATAGACAGAACACTTGTCCAATGCCGGCCTAAGAGACGGGACTTCCTAATACAGAGGCCGCTGTGTAAACTCACCCCCCTCCCCATTCTCTGCGAGGCAGCCCAAATTGCAGTATTGGGTACCGATATGCAGGGTGAAAAAGTCAGTGTTATACGGCAATAAATACAGTATATTTTTTAAAAACTGTAATTTTCGGTTTCGGTTTTCGGTCAAGTGCGTCATGCATTTTCGGTTTCAGCACCAAAATTTCCATTCGGTGCACCTCTAGTATTTTGTATTAAAAAAAGGCCTGGATTCTTTCCTAAATGTACATAATATAACTGAGTACTAACATTTATAGGTAAAGTTGATCCGGGGAACATCTGATTATCGCCTCTCGGGGGATCAGAAAGGAATTTCTTCCCCTGCTGGAGCAAATTGGATCATGCTCTGCTGGGGGGGGGGTTTGCCTCCCTCTGGATCAATTGTAGGTATGGGATTGTGTATATGGGTTTCTATGATTTACTTTTTCTTTTTTATTGGTTGAACTAGATGGACTTGTGTCTTTTTTCAACCAGACTATGTAGCGCTCCGGCGTATAGCGCGCACCCCTAAAGTGGACCCGCATTCCTGTAAAAAAAGATTTTAGTACTTACAGTTTTGGTGTCTTGCGCGGCGTCCATCGGTGGCCTCGTCGGGTCCGGCTTTCGTCTGCGGCTTCGGTGGTGTCCTCCTCGTCGGGTCCGGCGTCCTTCTGCGGTGTCCTCCCCGCTCAATCCCCGCTTCCCGCGCTGAGTTTGAACCACTGCGCCGGCATATACCGAGCGCAGTACACTCGGGTATAGTCGGGCAGGCTCGGCTCCTCTCGCGGTCACGTCCTGTGCGTCCTGTACGTCCAGGACGTGACCGCGAGAGGAACTGAGCCTGCCCGACTATACCCGAGTGTACTGCGCTCGGTATATGCCGGCGCAGTGGTTCAAACTCGGCGCGGGAAGCGGATATCAGCGTATATCACGCACCCACGATTTTGCCCCGATATTCAGGGCAAAAAAGTGCGTGGTATATGCCGATAAGTATGGTAACTATGCTTATTATTTTAATAAAAAAAAAATAAGCTTTACAATCACTTTAAGTCTTGACATAGATCAAATTTGCGAATATAAACTTTTGACTTTTCTGACTTAATCTGGTCAGAGACTTAGAAAGCAATACAGGATCAGTGTAGCATTTCCAGAAGTCCAGCAAAGACATTCCCCATATTTTTTAAATGATAGATTTATTTAAATAGTAACAGCAAGATTATGCGCTTAATCATTAAAAAGGCAAAAGCTAAGGGGTAAGCTATGTTACGGTCAAACGTATACAATTTATGGGGTATTAAACTTACATTCTAAGAGACTGCAACTCTTTAGAATGTCAAAAGGAAACCAGACAGACTATAAAACCATTATAAACTTCTGCCAAGTAAATAACGAGATTATACGGATGTGCTTCCTCTATAGACATTTGATCATTTACCTCAAAAAAACAAAATCGCCCATTACAGCACTAAAATCACATTCAGACAAAGCAGGATATTTCAATCTAAACATTTTCCCTTGTGGATATCACATACTGTTATCAGAGAATTATTACTTAGAGAAAACCAGCTTTGATGAGATCTGACTTTAATACTTTGAGGAACAAGTATAGAGCAAGTTAAAGTGTACCTAAGCCCCAAGGGATAAAAATGTAAGACACCAACAAAAAAAAAAGAAGTTGTGCCAACCTTCAGGGTTCTGGGTTCCTACTTAAAGCGGAGGTTCACCCTCAATAACAACTTTAGCTTATTCACACCAGCTCCGTATTTACATACACATTCCGGTATCCATAATTTTTAAAATGGTTCCAATACCTGTATTCAGTAGACAATAGCAGCCACTTCCTGGTATCCCTCCCGCGGGAGTGGGCGTGGCTCTTTGTTTCTCGGCGCCCCAGTGTTTGCTGGGACAGGATTGCAATGTCTCCTGGGAGCACAGTGTCACGCTTCACATGAGACGATTCCTAACACAAAATGCCAAGATATCGCGAGATTTTGCTCGCTGTCCGTCGTAAGGGCAAGCGTGTAGTGTTGACGGCACCGCTCGCCGTCAACACTACCTATGCGTGGGATAGAGCATTCACAGAATCCAGGAAGTATTTGCTTGTGGGCTTCACAGTGCCCACAAGCAAGATGGAACCTCACAGGACAAATTTTTATAAATACTTATTTACGGCTGAATTCGCATGCGGATGCCTAGAAGATTCAGAGATGTGAGTACACTGTTAATAATGTTAATAGCAGTAGATGCACAGGTTAAAAAAAAACGATTTCCCACAGAACCCCCACTTTAAAGGAGGCCTCTTCCCTGGAACAGTAAGGCACTCTGTCAGAAACCTTTGGGAATTTTTTTAAAACGGGCCACAAATTGCTGGATCCCAGAGTCCAGTCCTTAAAAAAAGAGATATTACAGGCAAAACCTTGTTCTTCCGCGAGGCATGGGTACCATC
Organism: Rana temporaria; assembly: GCF_905171775.1. Classification (NCBI taxonomy): domain Eukaryota; kingdom Metazoa; phylum Chordata; class Amphibia; order Anura; family Ranidae; genus Rana; species Rana temporaria. The sequence goes on from NC_053489.1 coordinate 64,545,884, forward strand.
CACTTTGGCGTTATTTTGGCCTTCTTGGATGGATCCGGATTGTGTGGTTCCTTAAAGCCCCGCAGGGATCCTCAGCAGAGCTTCTTCTTAGCACATTCTTTAACCGTGACCAACACCTTAGACACTGGTGAAAAAACGGAGGTGCTCCCAGTATAGGAGGGGTTATATAGAGTGGAAACTTCCTGTCTAATTGATCACACCAGTGTCCAGCACCTGAAGGTGAGATATAATCCATTAAGTAATGAACAAGGCTCTGTGTCCCGTGATGTACAAAAAAGAAGTAAGACACGGATCAGCCATAACATTACGACCACCCACCTAATATTGAGTAGGTCCTCCTTTTACTGACAAAACAGCCCGATCAAGGCATGGACTCCACTAAGTCGCTGAAGGTGAAGCCATCAGTAGCAGATCTTTCACGTCCTGTAAAGTTGTGAGGTGGGCCCTCCATGGATTGGACCACTTTGGATTGGATTGGATCACCTTAAATGTGCATTCATTTTTTCCCATATTTTAGTTTCTCTTTTCTCATTTTCAGTTAGTGGTTCTGCTAGTAACACACTTCCCGACCTAGAGTTCCTCTTTATAGGAACAGCATTGGCACCCTAGGACAACTAGCTTTGACTAAAAATTCTTTTGATCGGTACTCACCTCTTCGCCGGCTTCCGGGTCTTCAGGGAGTTCCGTCAGAGATCCAGTGACGTCACGGACACCGGCGGGGCTTGCCGTGTCCATCTGAAGGGCTCCTTTGCTGTGCCTTCATATCTGCATGCCGGTGGGACCTTACTATCTGCCACACGCAAGGGCTATTATACTTCCCTCTATCAACCTGGAATTCTACAGCCATCCACAGGTAGTTGTGATAGTTCCCTTCACGGGACATCTACATGCCGACGGGCTGATGTGAACCTCTCCTCATCTGGATTCAGCAGTGGTATTGTTGTAAACATTTTTATACCAGTATCATACTTAGCTACATGTTTTTATTACTGTTTTGCTACCGTTTGGTATTACTCGCACCATTTTTACAGTTTATGTAGCTACATCGATTTTATCTCCAGTGCAATATTTATTTTGTTACCTACTTAAAGCGGAGGTTCACCCCTACAATATACTTTTTTCCCTTAGATGGATGCTCGTTTTGTCTAGGGGAATTGGCTAGTTGTATTAAAATATGAGCAGTACTTACGGTTTACGAGATGCATCCTCTCCGTCGCTTCCGGGTATGGGCTGCGGGACTGGGCGTTCCTATTTTGATTGACAGTCTTCCGAGAGGCTTCCGACGGTCGCATCCATCGCGTCACGATTTTCGGAAAGAAGCCGAACGTTGGTGCGCAGGCGCAGTATAGAGCCGCACCGACGTTCGGCTTTTTTCGGCTACTAGTGACGCGATGGATGCGACCATCGGAAGCCTCTCGGAAGACTGTCAATCAAGAAGGAAGCCCGCTCCCGAAGACCCATACCCGGAAGCCGACGGAGAAGATGCATCTCGAAAACGGGTAAGTACGGATCATATTTTAAAACAACTAGCCGATTCCCCTAGACAAAACGAGCATTAATCTAAGGGGAAAAGGTCACAAAATTAATAAATGGGTGAACTCCCGCTTTAAGACTATAAAAGTTTTAATGTTATTCCCATGGAGCGCTGCCTTTGTGTGTGTTTTGTATCCTGCTATCCATTTTTCCAGTGGTTGGTAGCTGCACTGGGAATCAGCCTGCAAGGAGATCAGCTAAAAGTAGTTGGACCTGTATGTGCGTTATAATTAATCGAAATTAGACGATTCATCGATTTTTAAAAAATCGATTAATCGAACACGAAAATTTTAATCAGTAACAGCCCTAATTTATATAGTATACTTACAGAGTAAAATTGGTTGTGAGCCTCAGCCTGTGATTTATGGGGGTCAGTTCGGTGGCCAAGAGACACAAATTTTAAACTAAAGATGTTGACACCAAGGCAAACGTTCTAATGGTACTTCATAATTGCCTAAGGTTTTGGAGATACTAATCAAATACATGACACACTCACTGAAGACGATTTTCAGGCTCGGATGACTTATGAGAAAGTGATTATTAAAAAAGAAAAACATACAAACTGGATATCCACATTACAAGACATCTGCCAAAATGATTTTCACAGAGCAGCAATGGAAACTTGCGCACATTTTTGGCCAGTATTAAAAGAAAAAAATAATAATTACATTGCCAAAAAGGAAACGAAGAAGACACAAGACAAGGCTTACAAGATGTAATGGTTCTGTGGGTGTGATTTATTAGCGGGAGAGCCAACACTTGTTCGGTTATTACAGTTTCCACCACTTCAGCAGAGTTGGAGAGATTTTATTGCAGGGATTTTGTCAATGGGAACAATTATCAGTCCCATCCTCAGACTTCGCTAAAACATTCTGTGATCAGGGCCAATAGGACTGCAGGCCACACTTGCCCATCTGTTCTGGTGTCTAATGCCGCATACACACGGTCGGAATTTCCGACAAGAACGGTTCCATGTGAGCTTTTAGTCGCAAATTCCGGCCGTGTGTAGGCTCCTTCTGACTTTTTCTGTTGGGATTTCCGACGACAAAAATTTGAGAGCTGGTTCTCAATTTTTCCCAACAAAAATATCGGAAATTCTGATTGGCTGTATGCAATTTTGACGCACAAAAAAACATGCATGCTCTGAATCAATTCGACGCATGCTCGGAATCATTAAACTTAATTGTTCTTGGCTTATTGTAGTGTTGTACGTCTCCGCGTTCTTGATGGTCGGAATTTGGTGTGACAAGTTTGAGCCAACATTCCATCGGAAAAATATGCACGGTTTTCTTGTCGGAATTTCCGATCGTGTGTACGCGGCATAAGGCCCCTTTCAGGTAGGTGGCTGTAAAACCACCTAAAGTCCCCAATAAAGCTGTATTCAGTTCACATGTTGCGACCGCAATGCTTTGAGTCGCGCCAATGGTTAATCTGACATGGCACACTGAGTTGACAGACAGCAAAGCCATTCAAGTAAATAACGCTGCGTCACAACCATGAGCCTAATGCTGCGTACGTACAGACGGTCGTTTTTTTGTGATGAAACAAAACGACGTTTTATGTGATGAAAAAAAAACACGTTTTTGAAACTTCATTTTCAAAAACGACGTTGCCTACACACCATCGTTTTTCAAAATGCTCTAGCAAAGCGCAGTTATGTTCAGCACGTATGACGGCACTCTGTTCCATTGAAGCTCGCTTCATAACTTGCTTCTAAGCATGCGCGGGTTTAAAAACGTCGTTTTCAACGTCGTTTTGCCCACACACTATCATTTTAATTGACACAAAAAACGACGTTTTGAAAAACGACACAAAAAATTTGAGCATGTTCGAATTTTTTTTCTTGTTGTTTTTCAGAAGACATAAAACAACATTTTCCCCCACACACGGTCATTTTAAATGACGTTTTCAAAAACGTCGTTTTTTTTCATCACAAAAAAACGACCGTCTGTACGCAGCATTATGCTTGGGGCATGTTAGTCCCTTTGTAAAAGAACAAAAACAAGCATACAGGTGGCCGTAGGATTAACTCCTGAACACCTGACAGTGGCTGCTTAGCCACCATGAATTGCTTTTCAGAGAATGGCTAATGCATTCCTCACCTAATGCCTTGTACACATGATCGGAATTTCCGATGAAAAAGCCATGATTAAGCACTAACTCCAGTGTGAAACGCGTAGGCTGCTATCTCCATTGTTTTGCTGTACCTTGTAGTGCATTTGCCATCTGTTTTAAAATAAAGACAACCCAAGGGTTTCTTTGGAAGTGTGGCTGCCCATTCTTCCAGCCTCTACAATTTTCCGATGAAAAAAGTCTGGCGTAATTTTTTTTTATCGGATATTCCGACCGTGTGTGGGCCCCATTAGACTTTTTTCCATTGGAGTTTAGAAATGGAACATGTTTTATTTTTTTCCGATGGAAAAAAATCCTATCGGAAATTCCGATCGTCTGTGTGAAATGCCGACGGAGAAAGTACATAACAGGGACCAAAGATGTTTTCACATTTAATGCCGCGTACACACGATCATTTTTCGGCATGAAAAAAAACGTTGTTTTTAAAAACGTCATTTAAAATGATCATATGTGGGCTGCACATCGTTTTTCAGTTTCTGAAAAACGACAACATTTTCTTTTTAACATGCTGCATTTTTCAACGTTGTTTTAAAAAATTTCATTTTTCGGGTAGGAAAAAATGATTGTGTGTGGGCTAAAACAACATTTTAAACCTGCGCATGCCCAGAAGCGAGTTATGAGACGGGGGCGCTTGTTCTGGTAAAACTACCGTTCGTAATGGAGTAAGCACATTCATCACGCTGAAAAAGCGCGAATCGTCTTTTACTAACACGGAATCAGCTAAAAGCAGCCCAAAGGCGAATAGAACTTCCCCTTTAGAGTTCCGTTGTACGTGTTGTACGTCACCGCGCTTTGTTCATCATTTTTCAAAAACGATGGTGTGTGGGCAACATCGTTTTTAATGATGAAGTTGGAAAAACTTCGTTTTTTGGACATGATGAAAAACGAAAAGTTTTCTTTCATGCCGAAAAACGACCGTGTGTACGCGGCATTCGTTCTATATTCTATGCAGTAGCGTAAACGTTAAATGACCAACGATTTGTGACTCACAATGACTAAGCAAATCTGCTTCATCAAAAAAGTATGTTTATCAATGGTGCCAGAACAAAAACAAATGGTTTTGCCAGATGAAACCACCGTCTGAAGCTTGGCTAGAGCATGTGCGTACAAGTTTGTGTTCTGCTTTCTGAGCTCCTGGTTTTAATTTACTTTATTGCTACAGAAAAGCAGATGCAATAGTATCACATACAGAAGAGGTGACTCCAGTGCTGTCAACAACATGGCAATGAAAGTCAAGGGACATTACAGGGAAGACAATGAAGTTGTGGACGGGTCACAAAGACCTACAAACGGCACGGGCCGTCCTGCCGAGAACTGGCTTGCTGTTTTTCTAATCCATTACTAGCAGGCACACTAGAAGTCTGAAGTCAGGCCAATCTACGAGTCAGAGGGAACTTTTCTAGCAGGCCTTTACCCACAAGCTCACCTAAAAGTCAAACTCCAGCCATCTCTGCCGGGAGAACACAGTGACTATTGTTAGCAGCTATAGTGCTGGCAGAAATCACATGTAAATATCCAGCATGCTGGTTTTACCCAAGTCAAAAGATCCCTGCTGAACTGACCAAGATTCAAAGGGCCAGATTCACAGTGATCCGCGGCGGCATAACGTATCGTCTTTACGTTACACCGCCGCAAGTTTTCAGCGCAAGTGCCTGATTCACCAAGCACTTGCGTGTAAACTTACGGCGGTGTAACGTAAAGCCGTCCGGCGCAAGCCCGCCTAATTCAAATGGGGCGTGTACCATTTAAATTAGGCGCGCTCCCGCACCGAACGTTCTGCGCATGCTCCGTGCGAAAATTTCCCGCCGTGCTTTGCGCGAAATGACGTTGCCCCGACGTAATGTTTTGAACGGCGCCGTGCGTTACGTCGTTTCGTTTTCCCGGACCTCTTACGCAAAAAAAAAAAATTTTGACGCGGGAACGACGCCCATACTTTAACAACGAATGCGCGTACCTTCGTGGATCGCCGTAAAAGCTAATTTGCATACCCGACGCTGGAAAACGGCGCGAACTCCACCCAGCGGCGGCCGAAGTATTGCATCCTAACATCCGAAGGCGTACGAAGGTGTACGCCTGTCGGATCTTAGCCAAATGCCGTTGTATCTTGTTTGTGAATTACAAATAAAGATACAACGCGGCAAATTTAAGAGTACGCCGGAGTATCAGCACATACTCCGGCATACTTCTTCTGTGAATCTGGCCCAAACTGTCTATGGCCGGCTTTAGTTTGCTTGTGGGCTCCATCTTATTCCTCCTATAGTTGGGGTATTGGGATACAGTAGATGATAGTTTCTGTCCTCTCAGGTCTTAATTGACAGTTAGAAGGGTCACATTTGTCTTACAAAATATGGGGCAGATCCACAAAAGAATTAAGCCGGCGTAATTTATCTTCAAAACAAGATACGACGGCATCTCGGGTCGATCCGACAGGCGTACGTCTTAGTACGCCGTCGGATCTAAGATGCAATTTTTCGGCGGCCGCTAGGTGGCGTTTCCGTCGAATTCCGCATCGAGTATGCAAATTAGCTAGTTACGGCGATCCACGAACGTACGTCCGGCCGGCGCATTTTTTTACGTCGTTTGCGTTCGGCTTTTTCCGGCGTATAGTTAAAACTACTGTTATGAGGCGTACTCAATGTTAAGTATGGCCGTCGTTCCCGCGTCGAAATTTGAATTTTTTACTTTGTTTGCGTAAGTCGTTCGTGAATAGGGTATTGCGTAGAATGACGTCACCGTCGGAAGCATTGGCTTGTTCCGGGTTAATTTCGAGCATGCGCACTGGGATACCCCCACGGACGGCGCATGCGCCGTTCAAAAAAAAACGTCCTTTACGTCGGGTCACAACGTATTTACATAAAACACCCCTTGTAATAGGAATAGTGTGTGACAGGTCCTCTTTAAGGAGAGATGCGGGGTCAATAAGACCCCACATATCTCCTCCAGGCTGGAAAGAATGAGATTGTGAAAAAAAATTCACAGATCTAATGCTTACTAGCCGCAATTGACGTTTGTTTACTTACGGGTACCCGGGCGTGACGTCATCACATCGCGCCCGGGCCTCCGACAGTCATAGAGACCATCTGGTCACCAGTCTTCTCTATGCTGCACATCCGGCAGACAGCGATCATCTCTCCAGGCCCCCGATGGGACGGGAGAGCCCGGAGAAGCACCGGATGGCAGCGGGAGGGGGGGGATGTCCCCTCCCGCCGCCTGTAAGAACGATCAAGCGGCGGAACCGCCACTATGATCATTCTTCTGGTGCGCAGGATCGCTGCCGGAAGAAAATGATATCTGAATGATGCCTCTAGGTGCAGGCATCATTCAGATATCACCGCACAAAGTACAGGACGTCATACGACGTCCACCCGGGATAACAGATCCCCTTTTTGGACGTCATTTGACGGCGTACGGTTTTAAAGTGGTTAAACCTCATTTGCCATGTAGTTGCCCACCACATTAATTTGTTCAGATCTTCCTGCAAGGTTTCCACATCCTGTGGCGAAGTCATTGCCCTGCTTAGCTTTGTCTCGTCCGCAAATAGGAACAGGTTATAGAAATGCCTGTAAAAATACATGAGGTTTTAAAATACCTGAAAATACTTTGAAGGGTTCCTTCAAAAATTGTTGAGAAGAGCTGCTCTATCACATATCATCTAAGACTCCTCATGGATTACATGGAGAAATCACAGGACAATTAGAAAAGAAGTGTGTCTTTTGGCCAAACTTTCAGTGTGTACATAATAATGCTGGGAGCCCAGCCTAAATCAATGCAAAATACAAAAAAGTACAGTATATGAAGATCAATAAGTAAAAGTTTGACGGACTGACAATGAGAATCTCAGAATACAAAGTATACTCTGTCCTGCTGCTAATGAAATCCAAAGCAACTTAAATTCCACTCCAAGGAAAACATTTTTCTAAAGGGCAAGAGCTCCACCTTGTGGTAGAAAAGAGAAACAACAACACATCTTACATATACATTTAGCATTACATAGAGCAGGGGTCGCCAAACTTTTCAATCGAAGGGCCAGTTTATTGTCTTTCAGACTTTAGAAGGGCCAGACTGTGGCCAGCAGGGGCAGAAAATGTCCTGGGCTTGGCATCAGTGAGAATAAATGTGGCCTCAGGGTTGGTGGTCAATAGGAGGAGTAGTGTCCCTATTAGTAGGAGGAATAGCATCCCATCACTGGTATCAGTGGAAGAAATGGTGCCTCCTTGTTGGTGTCAGTGGGAGGAATATTACCTCATATCAGTGAGGTTAATAGTGCCCGAGGGCCGGTTAAAGGCTAGCAAAGGGCCACATCTGGCCCTCGGGCCGCAGTTTGGAGACCCCTGACATAGAGGACAAGGGCCAGATTCAGGTACAGCGGGCGTATCTGTGTGGCAGCGTAACGTATCCGATTTACGTTACGCCGCCGCAAATTTCTCAGGCAAGTGCTTTATTCACAAAGCACTTGCCTGTAAAGTTGCGGCGGCGTAGCGTAAATCACCCGGCGGAATTCAAATTCGGCGGGTAGGGGGCGTGTATCATTTAAATGCAGCGCGTCCCCGCGCCGAACGAACTGCGCATGCGCCGTCCCTAAAATATCCCAGTGTGCATTGATCCAAATGACGTCGCAAGGACGTCATTGGTTTCGACGTGAACGTAAATGACGTCCAGCCCCATTCACGGACGACTTACGCAAACGACGTAACTTTTTTTCAAAATTTTGATGCGGGAACGACGGCCATACTTAACATCGGCTGCGCCTCATATAGCAGGGGCAACTTTACGCCGGGAAAAGCCTAACTTTACTGTGTCAGCCGCGCGTACGTTTGGGAATTCGCGTATTTAGCTAATTTGCATACTCGACAGGGAAATCGAGGGAAGCGCCACCTAGCGGGCAAAAAAAATTGCAGTTTAGATACGACGGCGTAAGAGACTTACGCCTGTCGGATCTAATGGATATCTATGCGTAACTGATTCCAAGAATCAGTCGCATAGATACGACGGCCCCAGATTAGACTTACAACGGCGTACATGGCGCAGCGCCGTCGTAAGTCCTTTTGATAATCTGGGCCCAAGTGTCTGACCTATGTGAGTATTGGGAGTTTGGCTTATCCACTTCAGCCCTGGAAGGTTTCACCGCCTTAATGACCAGGCCATTTTTTGCGATTCGGTACTGCGTTACTTTAACTGATAATTGTGTGGTTGTGCAATGCTGTACCAAAACAACACTGATGTCCTTTTTTCCCCACAAATAGAGCTTTCTTTTGGTGATATTTGATCACCTCTGTGGTTTTTATTTTTGGCGCTATAAAAAAAAAAGACCAACAATTTTGAAAAAAAAACAATATGTGTTACTTTTTGCTATAATACATATCCAAAGAATAAAAAAAAAATGTCTTCATCAATTTAGGCCAATGTGTATTCTTCTACATATTTTTGGGGAAAACTCCCAATAAGTGTATATTGATTGGTTTGCGCAAAAGTTTTAGCGTCTACAAACTATGGCATAGATTTATGGACTTTAATTTATTTTTATTATTTTTACTGGTAATGGCGACAATCAGCGATTTTTAGCGGGACTGCGACATTGCGGCAGACAAATCTGAACCTAAGTGACACTTTTTGGGGTCAAGTGACACCAATACAGTGATCAGTGCCAAAAATAAATGCACCGTTATTGTATAAATTACACTTGGCAGGGAAGGGGATAACATTGGGGCGATCAAAAGGTTAAATGTGTTCCCTGGGAGGGATTTCTAACTGTGTGGGGGAAGTATTGACAGGAAGAACACAGAGATCCGTGTTCCCACTTACAAAAAACAGAAGAGCTCTGTGTTTTACCCTTTCAGAACGGGGATCTTCCTTTGTTCACCTGTTCTGCATCTCTGTGGAGCAATTGCGGGTGACCGGCAGACATCAGGTCTGCTGGACTCACTAATTGGCTCCCACTCTGTGCAGCGGGCGCACCCACAGTATCTTTTGCGCAAAATGTCGTACAGGTACATAGTTTCACGCAACAGAGCCGCCCTGCCACAGTGTATATGCGGTGGGCGGTCTCTAAGTGATTAAGCAACTATTGCAAAGACTGAAGGAGAATTGGACATGTACAAGTTTTAGGCCCCTGGCCCCTGTGCGGTGGCGGCATAGCGCCGCTAGTTTTAGCGTCGCTATACCGTCCGAATTGCAGCGGTATTCCACTGCTAGTGGTGCGGTATTAACCCCCGCTAGCGGCCAAAAAAGGGTAGATACCGCCGCAATGCATCTCTGCAGTGGCGCATTGCCGGCGGTATTACCGCGGTATCCCATTGTTTTCAATGGGAAGGAGCGGTATACACACCGCTCCAAAGATGCTGCTTGCAGGAGATTTTTTTTTCTCCCGCCAGCGCGTCGCCTCAGTGTGAAAGCCCTTGGGCTTTCACATTGAGAATGCTGTGGCAGGAGTATTTCAGGCGTTATTTATGCACTATTTTTAGCGCTAAAACGCCTGAAATACACCTCCGTGTGAAAGGGGTCTTATAGTGGACAATGACAAATTAAGAAAATCTGCAATAAGAAAAAATGGAGGCTAATCTCCTTTTGAAAAGATTTGTTACCTGGAAGTTCTGATGATACAAATATTTCAATATTTTATCAGTCACTGACCAAGGTATGCAGATCGGGACTTTTCTCTGACTTCACTGGCTGAAGGCTTGTTCCAGGTCACCTACTCAGAGAATACTGAAGCCAGAGACAGCCAGGAAACTTGCATTTTTAGATAGATAGAGATAGATAGATAGAGAGTCTGTAGATTTGTCCTCTTATTTACCTTTACATACTTACTCTGGGTCTGACTCACCAGGCTGAAAGTCAGTAATTGGCAGTTGTCTGCAGCTGACAGGGCAACAACTGGCAGACGCTCGTTGACCTTTGATATTGGTGTAGAGTCAGACTTACACATGGGTCGAATGCTGAAATAATTTGCTTTCGAAAACCATAACCAAGTATTTTCGTTTGAATTTCGCACCATTAGTGGGCCACAGCAGCAGCCCATGTTCCTGCTGTCATAGAATTTGAGTGATTGGGAATGTTGGAAATGTATTTTTTTCTTATCAATGATGGAAGAATCGCGCGAGAAATATAATCGAAAAAGAAATGTGCTCAAGAAAAGAAAATTCCCAAAAAGAAAAGAAGATTCCCGGCCAGGAAAATAATTTCCTGCTGGTTGTGTATATCCTGGCTATCCCTCCTCTTTCCTATATGAAAGCAGTTTATTTCTTGGTATTGTCCTAAAGATGACCATACTCTGTACAATCCCGTTTTTAGCAGACCATACACAATACAGTAGGGCTGCAACTAACGATTATTTTCATAATCGATTAGTTGGTCGATTATTGTTTCGATTAATCGGATAAATAGCCTATAAAAAAAAAAAATATTATTTTTTATTTTTTTGGGGCCAATTTGTTGTTGGGCAGATTACAAAACACAAATTGCCGCAAAAACACATTGCATGCTTTTCTGCAGCTTCTCCATTGAAGTATATTGAACCAAAAAAAACAAAATGGCACAGTTTTGCGTTAAAAAGTCCTTGCCCTTTCCAAATACGCAGCAGCTGAAAAAAAATCATGGATGTGAACGTGTCCCATAGGAAAACATGTAAATGAACTGTAGTGGGTTTCTGCAAAAAGCACCAAAAAACAGAGGTGTGATTCCCCCCACCCCAGGCCTGAGATGTTTAGTAACATAATGGGGTTAAAAAAACTAAAATAAGTACAAAAAAGCAAATAATCGCTACTGCAAGGGGTTCATTTTTTTACTGTGGGACAGTGAAAGTAATATTTACAGTAGCGATTTGCTCTTTTGTACTATAAAAGGGCTAATTTTAGTTTTTTAAAACCCCATTATGTTACTGGCCGATTAATCGATTATGAAAATTGTAATCGATTAATTTGATAATCGATTAGTTGTCGATTAATCGATTAGTTGTTTCAGCCCTACAATACAGTCTGTGCAATCTCCTATTGAGCTGCCAACTACTATGTAGTGCAAGAGCCTGCCTTGATTTTGACCACCAGACACCACCGAGTACACCCCTCACATTTTTGTAAATCTTTTCTTCTATCTTTTCATGTGACAACACTGAAGAAATGACACTTTGCTACAATGTAAAGTAGTGAGTGTGCAGCTTGTATAACAATGTACATTTGCTGTCCCCTCAACATAACTCAACACACAGCCATTCATGTCTAATGGCTAGCAACAAAAGTGAGTACACCCCTAAGTTAAAATGTCCAAATTGGGCCCAAAGTGTCAATATTTCGTGTGGCCACCATTATTTCCCAGCACTACCTTAACCCTCTTGGGTATGGAGTTCACAGGTTGCCACTGAAGTCCTCTTCCACTCCTCCATGACGACATCACAGAGCTGGTTGATGTTAGAGACCTTGCGCGCCTCCACCTTCCATTTGAGGATGTCCCACAGATGCTCAATAGGGTTTAGGTCTGGAGACAAGCTTGGCCAGTCCATCACCTTTACCCTCAGCTGCTTTAGCAAGGCAGTGGTCGTCCTGGAGGTGTATTTGGGGTCGTTATGTTAGAATACTGCCCTGCGGTCCAGTCTTCGAAGGGAGGGGGATCATGCTCTGCTTCAGTATGTCACAGTACATGTTGGCATTCATGGTTCCCTCAATGAACTGTAGCTCCCCAGTGCCGGCAGCACTCATGCAGCCCCAGACCATGACACTCCCACCACCATGCTTGACTGTAGGCAAGACGCACTTGTCTTTGTACTCCTCACCTGGTTGCCGTCACACACGCTTGACACCATCTGAACCAAATACGTTTATCTTGGTCTCATCAGACCACAGGACATGGTTCTAGTAATCCATGTCCTTAGTCTGCTTGTCTTCAGCAAACTGTTTGCGGGATTTCTTGGGCATCATCTTTAGAAGAGGCTTCCTTCTGGGAAAACAGCTTGCAGACCAATTTGATGCAGTGTGTGGCATATGGTCTAAGCACTGACAGGCTGACCTCCCCACTCCTTCAACCTCTGCAGCAATGCTGGCAGCACTCATACATCTATTTCCCAAAGACAACCTCTGAATATGACGCTGAGCATGTGCACTCAACTTATTTGGTCGACCATGGCCAGGCCTGTTCTGAGGGGAACCTGTCCTGTTAAACTGTTGTATGGTCTTGGCCACCATGCTGCAGCTTAATTTGAGGGTCTTGGCAATCTTCTTAAAACCTATGCCATCTTTATGTAGAGCAACAATTATTTTTTTCAGATCCTCAGAGAATTCTTTGCCATGAGGTGTCATGTTGAACTTCCAGTGACCAGTATGAGAGAGTGAGAGTGATAAAACCAAATTTAACACACCCGCTCCCCATTCACACCTGAGACCTTGTAACACTAATGAGTCACATGACACCGGGGAGGGAAAATGGCTAATTGGGCCCAATTTGGACATTTTCACTTAGGGGTGTGCTCACTTTTGTTGCCAGCAGTTTAGACATTAATGGCTGTGTGTTGAGTTATTTTGAGGGGACAGCAAATTGACACTGTTATACAAGCTGTACACTCACTACTTTACATTGTAGCAACGTGTCATTTCTTCAGTGTTGTGACATGAGATACTGCATTACACACAGAGTGATATATTTCAAGCATTTCTTTTTTTTTAATTTTAAAGATTATGGCTTACAGCTAGTGAAAGCCCAAAATTCAGTATCTCAGAAAATTTGAATATTACATAAGACCAATTAAAAAAAAGGATTTTTAATACAGAAATGTTGGCTTACTGAAAAGTATGTCCATGTACAGTATAGTATGCACTCAATACTTGGTCGGGGCTCCTTTGTATGAATTACTGCATCAATGCAGCGTGGCATGGAGGCGATCAGCTTGTGGCACTGCTGAGGTGTTATGGGAAGCCCCGGTTGCTTTGATAGTTGCTTTCAGCTTGTCTGCATTGTCGGTCTGGTGTCTCTAATCTTCCTTTTAACAATACCTCACAGATTCTCTATGGGGTTTAGGTCAGGCGAGTTTGCTGGCCAATCAAGCTCAGCGACACCATTTTCTCCTTAGCACAGGTAAGAAGCTTCTAACGTTGTCTCTGGTTCAGGAGTGGCTTGACACAAGGAATGTGACAGTTGTAGCCCATGTCCTGGATACGACTGTGTGTGGAGGCTGTTGGAGCACCGACACCAGCCGTAGTCCAATCCTTGTGAATATCCTCCAAATTCTTGAATGGCCTTTGCTTCACAATCCTCTCAAGGCTGCGGTTATCCCTGTTGCTTGTGCACCTTTTTTACCACACTTTTCCTTCCATTCAACTTTCCATTAATATGCTTGGATACAGCACTCTGTGAACAGACAGATGTTTTAGCAATGACCTTTTGTGACTTTACCTCTTTGTGGAGGGTGTCAATGACTGTCTGCTGGACAATTGTCAAGTCAGCAGTCTTCCCGGTAATTGTGTAACCTACTGAACCAGACTGAGAAACCATTTAAAGCCTCAGGAAACCTTTACAGGTACAGTGGAACCTTGGAGAAAGCTCGTAAGCCAAGGTACTCGCATATCAAAGAAAGTTTCCCCATTGAAGTCAATGGAAATAATGTTTCACATTGACTTCAATGCCATGCAACACCGCATGCGGCCAGAGGTGGGGGGGCGCGCCGGAGAGCCTCGTAAACACTCGGAAAGGGCAGAGGACACCTCGGCTGAACGGAGTATTTCCGTGATTTTTAGAGCATTTCCAAACGGCGCCGATCGGCTCTAGCGCCCCCGCACCTCAGGCCAAACACGGAATTGCACACCACTTTGGCTTGAATCCTGCTATTTTGCGAGACAACACTTGCAAACCAAGTCAGGACTTTTTTTTTTTTATATACAGTGCTCGTATTGCGAAACGCTTGTTAACCGCGTTACTCGCAATCCAGGGTTCCACTGTTTGAGTTAATTAGCCGATTAGCGTGTGACACCACGAGTCTACAATATTGAACTTTTTCACAATATTCTAATTCTCAGAGATACTGAGTTTTGGGTTTCACTAGCTGTAAGCCATAATCAGCAAAATTAAAAGAAAAAAATGCTTGAAATACATCACTCTGTGTGTAATGAATCTATATAATAAGGAGGTTCACAATTTAATTGAATTACTGAGATAGATTAACTTTTTGTCATTCTAATTATTTGAGATGCACCTGTATGTGGCATATGCTATGCAATATACAAACAAATGTACCATAAACATTCCCAAAATGCCACAAAAAGTAGCTTTCTGCGGGTCCTACCTGCCATTCAGTGCCAGTAGGGCTCCTTCATCCTTCAGGCGTTTACTTTTTGTGACATTATCCTCGAGGAGAATTCCTTTCTTCCGTTTGACAGAGTGGAGCCAGTCCACATCATCTTTCTTAAAGGTACCTCCTTCTCCAGCCGACTCTTTTTCAAAGTTTTGTGAGGTCACCTTCGACACCTTCTCACCAATCTTCCTCTTCCAGCCAAAGGAAGCCATACTGTGGAGAAAACAGACCGATATCAAGATCTAGCACTTAAAGATTATTAGCTAGATTCAGAGACACAAACAGAGATACACTTAAACCTATCTAAGAAACGACGGGTTGCGCCGTCCTACCTTAGGGTGCAATATTTAGGCTGGCCGCTAGGTGGCGCTTCCATTGCAGTCGGCGTAGAATATGTAAATCACTAGATACGCCTATTCACGAACGTACGCCCGGCTGACGCAGTACAGATACGCCGTTTACGTAACGCTTTATCAGGCCTAAAGTTATTCCAACAAATAGTTGGAATAGTAATGTTAAAGTATGGCCGCCGTACCCGCTTCGAAATTCGAAAATTTTTACGTTGGTTTGCGTAAGTCGTCCGTGAATAGGGATTTACGTCATTTACGTCCACGTCTAAATCAATAGGACCGTGCGGCGTAATTTCAATCACGTCAGGTCAAAGCATATTAACATAAAACACGCCCCCTCAGCCTATTTTGAATTAGGCGCGCTTGCGCCCCGCCGCATTTACGCTACGCCACCTTAAGTTAGGAGGCAAGTACTTTGAGAATACAGTACTTGCCTCTCTGACTTAAGGCAGCGTAGCGTAAATACGATACGCTACGTCTCCTTAAAGTTGCAGCACTCTCTGTGAATCTACCTATATATATCTGACAGAATCCATTATATACAGATGACATAGGTCTACACAATATATAAAAGAATTTTAAATCGCAGAGGTGATCAAATTACACCAAAAGAGAGCTTGATTTGTGGGAAAAGAAAGGACGTAAAAATTTTGTTTGGGTACAGCATCGCATGACTGCGCAATTGTCATTGAGCAGCCAAATCTTCCGGGGCTGAAGTGGTTAAAATCATTGGGCGGAAGTGACGTTTGATGTCGCTTCCGCCCTCCAATGCCATGGAGCCAAGCTGGGGCCCATCTTTCCCTCACTCGGCATCCAGGCAGTGAGGGGAGAGGAACCGATCGGCTCCACTGCTACCGGCGGCTTCGGCAAGCGACGGAGAAGACCGGAGTGCAGCGGGAGGTCCTCTCCTGCTTCCGGTAAAAGTGATCTCACGGAAAATATGCCGCGAAAACCACTTTTATCGTAAAGAGGACAGTCCGATTTTTTTTTTACATTTTGGGGGTTATGGCAGCTAGCTGCTGCCATAACAACAGTATTTAACATCAAAGTAGCGACGTACAACGACGGCGGATGGTCCTAAAGTTGTTAATGGGACTAATATATGGTTTCAAAGTGTGTACATGTTATAAGAAAATCAGTGGAACGATCATCCGGGGTTTTCCTCGATGTTCCACAGCATCGATTGGTTTTAAGAAGGAGCGACTGGGCATGCTTTGAAACATGTCCCGCCCACTCTGACGTCACTTCCGGTAGCCTGTATTACAGGACACAGTGTTTACCACCGCTGGTCAGCTGGAACTTCCACCTGCAGCTGTCTTTACTCCCAGGAGGCAACCCGCTGGACGTTATGGATTCATTCATATGCCTGTTTTTCACTTCCATCTTGTATGTGTTTTTATCCCTTCCTTGTCATTAAAGCAAGGCTCGACAAAATCCGGGTGCCAGGTCGCAATTGCGACCTGTCGCCCGCCGGTAATTGAGGCCGCAGCTTTGCGGTCTACAAGGCCGCCAAGCCGCGGCCTCAATTACCAGCAGTCGCGGGCCCACCGCGAACGCGCGGCGGGGGCGCACAGAGGCACAGGATCCTGTGTCTCCGTGCGCTTCCGCCGCGCGATCGCGTCCTTGTGAAGTTCCAAGCTTCCTTCTGTGACCTGGCACCATCTGCTGGTGGCCGTTGGCATTACAAGTAAAACCAGTTCTAATGTGTAATTTCCCTCTAATTAGAACCCCCAAACATTATATATATTTTTTATTCTAACACCCTAGAGAATAAAATGGCGATCATTGCAATACTTTCTGTCATGCCGTATTTGCGCAGCGGTCTTACAATCGCACTTTTTTTGGGGGAAAATACACTTTTTTTTATTAAAAAATAAGACAACAGTAAAGTTATCCCAATTATTTTTTTATATTGTGAAAGATAATGTTACGCCAAGTAAATTGATACCCAACATGTCACGCTTCAAAATTGCGTCCGCTCGTGGAATGCCGACAAACGTTTACCCTTAAAAATCTCCATAGGCGACGCTTACAAAATTCTACAGGTTGCATCTTTTGAGTTACAGAGGAGATACAGGGCTAGAATTATTGCTCTTGCTCCAACTATCGCCGAGATACCTCACATATGTGGTTTGAATACCGTTTACATATGCGGGCGCTACTCGCGTATGCGTTCGCTTCTGCGTGCAAGCTCGTCGGGACGGGCGTGTTTTCTAGCTCCTAACTTTTTTAGCTGGCTCCTAGATTCCAGGCAAATTTGTCAAACCCTGCATTAAAGTGTTTAATTACTGCACTTAGGAGCGCCTTCTCCTATTCTTTGTTTTTCCTATATAGTTTGCTTCCCTTTTCTGCAGTACTGCTGTGGTGCAACAATCACATTTCAAGAGTTGTTATCCAGAGCGCCCTATTCTCCACATTCCTTGTTTTGGTTCAGTCAGCAGAACTAAATTTCTTTATCTGCCCTAGAACTTACTTAGAACTCCGTTTGACTGGTTAGCTGTTGAATTTTAAAAGCAGCGGCAAACTTGCTCATCTCATAGGTGTGCTAATCTGACAGAAGTTAGTTAGTTTAGATTCAACATCTAAACAGTCACACGGAGTTCCAAGTACTGCATTTCACTATATAAACTCACTTTACTGTTAAAAATATGTGTACAAAGCAAAACTCCAGTGGGTGTAACAAGATGTCCGCTTTCCCCCTTCTAAGTGTATCCTTACTATTTAGGAGTGCGGGGTGTAGCCAGATGGCGGCGACGGAACGTCACTTCCGTTACACATTAGAATCTGACAAAACAGGCAGCTCTGTGGTAAATCCTAACCCCCCCCCCCCCAATTCTAGAAGGTTGTAGAACATTCTGGAAGCTGGAGGGTGGAGACTAGGAGGGTTGTCCTGCATACTTTGGGGAGCTTAGCCAATACCAAGGTGGTGGGCCTGGCAGGGGACTAAGTGAGCCCTTTAATATGAAGTAGTTATGCCAGCAGGGGAGTCGGGTGGCAGATGGAGATGGTGCTGAGGGAACTGTCGGTGGCCCTTGAGGCGAACCCCCTAGACTGGAGGGGGGTGCTCTGCCTTGGTCTGGGGCTCAGGTGCTGGCCTAGCAGGATTATGGCAACAAGTGAAGCTTGAAAGGAGTCTTCCCTGAGAAACAGTGGGAGCAAGGAGGCCAGTGTGAGTACTACAGCACGGTGCAGGGACTTACAAGGGGAGAGACTGCCAAACATAGTAGGTCTGTGTTGTGCTTAAATCTTCTTTAACCTTGCCCTGGGAGATCTCCGGAGGAGTCAGTCGGCTAGACTGGTGAAGAGTCAGTCAGGTAGACTGGTGAAGAAGCAAGGAAAGGGATGGTCGGCACTCAGGATTGAGTACATGTACAAAGCTGTAAAACATCCTACGCATTTCGGACGCTAGTCCTTAGTAATGGCTAAAAAAAAACACGAAATAAGTAACACTTAAATAATATATACAAAGGTCACGTGATTAACCAACACAGGTTAATGACAGATTCTCTTTAATCTTTTAAAAAGATACAAAGATTCTGCTGGACTACTAAGGATAATAATTCCTCTTTTGTTCCTACTTTTGCACCGAAACCGCTGTGGAGATGTGTAAATCGGCTCCATGGAGAGGAGGTCACACTCTCCTGCTATGCGAATTGGATGCGAGGAAACTGCAATAGAGTGAACCCAGCCTTAGGGCAGGCAACTGAATATTCTGTGGATGTAATACATGCAGACAAGGCCATCTGTAATAAAACTGCGCTTAAAATGTTTCAATGTCACATTTCCAAATAAAAGTAAAAAGCAACAATAAATAATTCTGTTGCATTTCTTTGTGCCAGAATTTTAGTCAATCAATAATTATTATGGGGGCGTGGCCTAGACATGCAGCGGTGAGGACGTGTTTGTCTGGAGCTCCGGCGCCGACACCGCAATAACCTGCTTTTTCAGCTACTTTTAACAGCCTCTAACCCACGGATCATGCAGAAGAGAACGGGCAAGTCTCTCCCTAAGCCGGGAACCCCGTCGGGTTCCATAAAGAGGTTCCTGGCCGTGAAACCGGAGGATGTGGAGGACATGGACGGCCTGGGCCGCTCTCCACGTGGTACAAACTCTGGAGCGGGCTCCGCCTCCCGCCGTAAGCCAGAGCACAGGTGCCATTCCCCTGCCTCGTCTGCTTGTTCGGATGGTGACGGCAGTACTTCGAGACGTTCCAAAGTTGCGGCTCTGGTCGACGGCTTTCCGACCAAATCAGAACTTGCGTCTATGTTCCTGGGTCTGGAGCGGTCCATCAAGAAAGAAATATCCGCGGTGAGAGCGGACCTGTCGCAGGTATTGGAGCGAGTGGAGGAATCTGAACTTCGCCTGGACCGCCACGCGGTCGCCATTAGAAACCTGCAGGCATCCACCAGGTCCCTCACTATTGCACAAAGGATGGCCCTGTATAAGATCGAGGACCAGGAAAATCGCAACAGAAGAAACAACATGCGCATCAGAGGTTTACCTGAGGCGACTGGTGATGATGACCTCCTCCATTCTGTGCGTGGTATCTTTAACGGTATGCTGGGCCTCGCGGCCAACCACCCGCTCAAGTTGGACAGAGTCCACAGGGCCTTGCACCCACGCAATTTCTCAACGGATACCCCGAGGGATGTGATTTGCAGGGTCCACTATTATGAGGAGAAAGAGCGCATAATGCGCAAAGCTAGAGAGACTGCCTCCCTGGACTTTGATGGTGCTACCCTGTCCTTCTTCCCGAACCTTGCCAAAGAAACTTTGGACCGCCGCAGGGCCCTGAAGCTCAGGGCCGCTTCCATCAACTATACAAAAACAATTTTGCGGCGCTGAAAGTGAAAAAATGATGTGGTGTTGTTAATCTGTATAAATCTGTATAAACACCAATAAATAGTACAGTCAAGTGAAAAGTCCAAACCTGATGAATCTAGGACGATAGAATGTTCAAAATAAATTGTTGATAGATGAGTGATCAAGTGAGAAAACGAGGGTACATAGTGTGATAGTGTACATAGTGTGATACCGTAACAATGTTGAAATTTAATAACGGTTAAAAACACTTACAGTTACGCGTTTCGCAATAGTTTGCATCATCTGGGGTAAACCCGCGTCGGGACTCTGCTGCTGCCATGCGCTACTTTTTATTGATGTCCTTTTTATACAGCAAAACTGTAAGTGTTTTTAACCGTTATTAAATTTCAACATTGTTACGGTATAACACTATGTACCCTCGTTTTCCTTTATGCACGGTCTGATCGGTTGAGTTGCCGTTACTCCCCCTTGTGCTTGTGTACGTGATGTCTTCAGGATATCCCCCCTCCATATCCAGATCCGGTTGATGTGGTCTTCATCCATTCACATTCAGCTCGTATTGACCCTTTAGGCGTATGCTTATTTGGGGTCAATACCTCTGGTAAGCCTCTGCTTTTGGTGGTGGTCATTTTCACTATTCATTTATTTTATTCACCGTGGTGTTTGGAATTACTCACTTGATCACTCATCTATCAACAATCTATTTTGAACATTCTATCGTCCTTGATTCATCAGATTTGGACTTTTCACTTGACTGTACTATTTATTGGTGTTTATACAGATTAACAACACCACCAGTGGCGGCTGGTGCTCAAAATTTTTGGGGGGGGCGCAAACGAAGAAGAAAAAAAAATATAAGCCTCACTGTGCCCATCAAATGCAGCCACTGTTCCATCAATTCGCACCACTGTGCCATGCCATCAAACGCAGCCACTGTGCCATGCCATCAAACACAGTCACTGTGCCATCAATTGTCACCACTGTACCATGCCATCAATTGTCACCACTGTACCATGCCATCAAACACAGCCACTGTACCATGCCATCAAACACAGCCACTGTACCATGCCATCAAATGCAGCCACTGTACCATGCCATCAAATGCAGCCACTGTACCATGCCATCAAATGCAGCCACTGTACCATGCCATCAATTGTGGTCACTGTGCCATCAATTGTCACCACTGTGCCATGCCATCAAATGCAGCCACTGTGCCATGCCATCAAATGCAGCCACTGTACCATGCCATCAAATGCAGCCACTGTACCATGCCATCAAATGCAGCCACTGTGCCATGCCATCAATTGTGGTCACTGTGCCATCAATTGTCACCACTGTGCCATGCCATCAATTGTGGCCACTGTGCCATCAATTGTCACCACTGTGCCATGCCATCAAATGCAGCCACTGTGCCATGCCATCAAATGCAGCCACTGTGCCATGCCATCAAATGCAGCCACTGTGCAATGCCATCAAATGCAGCCACTGTACCATGCCATCAAATGCAGCCACTGTGCCATGCCATCAAATGCAGCCACTGTGCCATGCCATCAATTGTGGTCACTGTGCCATCAATTGTCACCACTGTGCCATGCCATCAAATGCAGCCACTGTACCATGCCATCAAATGCAGCCACTGTACCATGCCATCAAATGCAGCCACTGTACCATGCCATCAATTGTGGTCACTGTGCCATCAATTGTCACCACTGTGCCATGCCATCAAATGCAGCCACTGTACCATGCCATCAAATGCAGCCACTGTACCATGCCATCAAATGCAGCCACTGTACCATGCCATCAAATGCAGCCACTGTACCATGCCATCAATTGTGGTCACTGTGCCATCAATTGTCACCACTGTGCCATGCCATCAATTGTGGCCACTGTGCCATCAATTGTCACCACTGTGCCATGCCATCAAATGCAGCCACTGTACCATGCCATCAAATGCAGCCACTGTGCCATGCCATCAAATGCAGCCACTGTACCATGCCATCAAATGCAGCCACTGTACCATGCCATCAATTGTGGTCACTGTGCCATCAATTGTCACCACTGTGCCATGCCATCAAATGCAGCCACTGTACCATGCCATCAAACACAGCCACTGTGCCAATTGTCCCCACTGTGTCACTGTCCAGTCATACATCCACCTCGGAGCTTTATATTATAACCTGCTGGGACTTGTAGTTCTCCATCGTCTCCTGGGGCTCAGGTGCATGCAATCCACCATCTTTGTCCAGTTTTTCTCACTGCTGGGACTTGTAGTCCCATAGATGGTGGATTGCATGCACCTGAGCCCCAGGAGAAGATGGGGAACTACAAGTCCCAGCAGGTTTATAATATAAGACTCCCATCCACCTAGGAGCCTTATATTATAACCTGCTGGGACTTGTAGCTCCCCATCTTCTCCTGGGGCTCAGGCTGCTGACGGCTGGCATTTCACCCAGATTATGCATTGCATTGAACATTAAAAATCATTTATTATGCCCAACTCCATGAAAATGTTAAAAAAAAATCCACCCTTGCAATGAGCCTACATCTGCACTGGGTTAATTGCTCATCATGTCTAGTGAACATTCGGCCGAAATCGCGGCACCCCCATCCCCCCCCCCCCTGCGGGGGGATGGGGGTGCCGCGATTTCGGCCAAATGTGCACTAAAAAAAAAAATTCCAAATGTTCCAAAAAAAATTTTATAGTGAATATTCGGCCGAAATCGCGGCACCCCCATCCCCCCCCCCCTGGGGGAGGGGGGGGGGGTGCCGCGATTTCGGCCGAATATTCACTAAAAAAAAATTGGAACACAGGTAATCTTTGCAGAAGGGGGGTGGACAGCTGCAGCTGCTGCCGCCGAACTTTGCAGAGAAAACAGTCCATTACAGAGGGGCAGAGGCAGGCGGCATAGCTCAGCTTACCTGTACTCGCACTGAGCGCCCCGAGTCCCGACGTCACTTCCTGTTCTTCCAGGGACGTCAGGACGGAACGAGCACAAATAGTGGATGCACCCGCCCAGCCATAACAATGCAGTCCATCGCGCCGGAAGCAAGTGGCGCGATGGACCGCGCCACAAAGGCATTTTTGGGCTGCCAATGTAGCGCCACGTCTGCAATCCCGTGATTGCACAGACGTGGCGCTACCCATACCGCGCTTTTCCCGGCGCCCGACGCCCGGACTCAGTGCACATAAGAACCTTTTTTGGCATTTTTTTTCCTTAAAGGGACATGTTTAAATAAAAAAATTTTTTTTTTTTTTTTTTTTTTTAGATTTATTTTTTTACTGACTGGGGGAGGGGGGGCGGCGCCCGGGCGCCCCCTATGGGCGGGCCGCCACTGAACACCACATAATTTTTTCACTTTCAGCGCCGCAAAATTGTTTTTGTATTCTTTACCACTTTCTTGTTTCATCAGATTTTTTGTGGCCGCTCATCATCAGGATAGCGCAGATTTCCGTTTTTTTGCTTCCATCAACTATCCCTGGGGCTTCCCGTCGCTCCTCATTGCTCATCGTGATGATAAGACCGCAATCCTCCGCTTCCCAGAGGACCTGGAAAAGTTCTGTTTGGATGTCAACATCTCTCCCATTGAACTACCTGGCAGGCAGGATACTATTCCCACCCTGCCTACTGCCGCTGATTCACAGTGGCCTCTCCTCAGCTGGAGTGAGTACTGTGCTATGAGTTCGGGGCCTTCCGGCCTTAAGCTCGTCCTTTTTCCCTGACTGAGTATTTTTGTTCTTGCAGTTTTTTCAGCCTCCTCTGGTTTCCATGGCTGAGTTCTGGATCTCAGGAGCCACCTTCTACTGACCAGGGACACACTGACCCGTTTTTCACTTTCATTGTTATTTTTATTTGGTTCACTTTTGTATTATTTGGTTTTTCAATTTTAGACTGCAGGTTAAGTATTGTTAATGCTCTCTTTACACTGTGTTATATAAGGTGTCGGCGCTGGGGTGCCATGGCAGCGATTACGGTATTTTCGGTGCTCGTTGTCAGTCCCTCGTGATGTTGCGTCCCCCCCTTAGGGTGCGCGGCGTGGCCTCGTGCTCTTGTGCCCCTGTCTCATTTGGGACCGAGTGCATGAGGGTGCCGGACTGCCCGTGTTCTTTTCTCTTTTTTCACTTTTCAATTCTCAGTCATGTTTTCTTTTCCCTACCCCTTTCCCCTCTTTGCTCCTTATCTCTCCCTCCTGCCACAGGTACAGCTCTCATCGATATGCTAGTGTGAGCTCCTTCTGGTGAATCCCATGGCTGCGCTGAACTTAGTTTCCCTAAACATGCAGGGTCTACACGCCCCAGGAAAGAGACACAATCTATACAGGGAGCTGGGTTGTCTGCGAGGGGATGTTGTGCTCTTGCAGGAGACCCACACACACTACCTCAGTGAGGCTTTTCTCTCCACAATACCCAGTATGGTATTATAGTTTATCTGACATTCACAAAGCCAAGGGTGTAGCCATTGGGTTCCGCAGAGGGACCTCTTTCACATTGGACTCTATGCTTAGTGATGATATGGGTCGCTTCCTGTTCTTGAGAGGCAGCCTGGGTAATATGCCTTGCACTATCGCCACTCTGTATGCCCCCAACAGGGACCAGGTCACCTTTTTAGCCTCTACCCTTAAAAAGCTCTGTGAATTTGCCCGGGGTTGCGTTCTCCTCGCTGGGGATTTTAACGTGTCGATGGAACCATCCCTTGACACGTCCTTGGGACACTCCTGTATTTCGCAGAGACGTTTGATGTTTTTGCATAAAAGTTTGCATGAAGCCCAATTGATGGATATGTGGAGGATTATGCACCCTCGGGTAAAGGATTACACTAATTTTTCCCATTTGCACCACACCTACTCTAGGATAGATAATTTTTTTATTGACCACCACCAACTTACCCTCCCGACAGCTTCCAGTATCGCCACTACCCCTATTTCGGATCATGCTCCGATCTCCCTTACGCTAAATATCCCTTCTCTGCCCTGTAGACCCTCGAATTGGAAACTCAATGATCATCTCCATTCAGATGACATTGATAAGAAAGTGCTTCACGATGACTTGGCTCTGTACTTTGCGGAAAACAGGCTCCCGGACGTTGCGCCGGGCACGTTATGGGAGGCCCACAAGGCCTTTATCCGAGGGAAATTTATTGAATTAGGCTCGAGAAAAAAGAAGGAACGAACTTCCAAACAATTGGAATTGATCCGTGACATTGAGGCTTTAGAACGACAACATAAGGCAGGCCATTCACAAATAATTTTTCAGGCTCTGACCCAGAGGAGGGAGGAGCTGAGAGCCCTCTTTCACCTGGAACAGAAACAAACCTTTCGTTTAGTTGCTCAGCACTTGCACGAACGGGGTAATAAACCAGGTCGCCTGCTGGCCCGTTCATTGTAACAAAAAAAGTCTTCAGCCTTTATTGCTAGGATAAAAACCTCACATGACTATATGGTGCATGAGACGTCCGCCATAGCCAAGGAATTCCGTTCGTTTTATCAGGCTTTGTACCACGTACACAGTACTGTTGAGGATAAGGATGTTAGGTCCCAGCTCATTCGCGATAATCAGTCTCAAGCTAACTTGCCTAAACTCCCATTAGAAACCCTGTCCACCTTGGAAGGAGAGCTTACCACCTCTGAAATGCGTATTGCTTTAAAAGCAATGGCCAATGGTAAAGCACCGGCCCTAATGGATTCACGGTATGGTACTATCGGTCCTTTGTGGACCTTTTGATTCCGCATCTGACCGACTATGTAAACTCTGTTCCGGAAGGTGGAGCTTTCCCTCCCGAAACTCTCCACGCACATATCACTGTCATCCCCAAACCCGGTAAGGACCCCTGTAGTTGCAGTAGTTATAGACCAATCTGCCTGCTAAATATTGATGCTCAGATATATGCTAAGGTCATTGCGAACAGGCTTCTCCCGCTTCTCCCCCAATGGGTCTCCAAAGACCAAACAGGTTTTATTCCCGGTAGGGAGGCTCAGGACAATTCTCTTCGCACCCTTTCTTTGATGTCCTATGTTCGTCGGTCCTCCCAGCCCACCCTTCTTTTGTCCACGGATGCAGAAAAAGCGTTTGATAGGGTGGACTGGGAGTACCTGATGGCAACTCTCTCCCATTTAGGTATTGGCCCCTCCCTATTGTCCCGAATCTCCGCCCTCTATGCCTCTTCCACCGCCCAACTCTGTATAAATGGCACTTTGAGTGACCCTTTCACGCTATATAAATGGCACCCGCCAGGGCTGCCCCCTTTCGCCCATTTTGTTCGCCTTATCCCTTGAACCCTTCCTCTCCACGATTAGGCATGACCCGAATATTCATGGGATCACGGTGGGCTCCTTAGTACACAAATATGGTGCTTACGCGGACGACATTTTGTTTTGCATACAACAACCCACTATTTCATCACCTAATTTGATGTCAGCGTTTTCAAAGTTTAGCGTCATTTCCAACTTTAAAATTAATATGACAAAATCTGAAATTTTTAACCTCACAGTCCCGGCCAGGACCGCAACCCATTTGAAGGAGTCTTTCCCTTTTAGCTGGCAAACCCATTCCCTTAAGTATTTAGGCATTTATCTTACTCCCAACCCCTCTTCTTTGTTCCGCACTAATTACATACCCTTATTGAACACGATACGATCTGATTTGCAGAAATGGTCCTAACTTGCACACTCTTTGTTGGGGAGAATCAATGTTGTGAAGATGAACATATTTCCCAGGCTGCTGTTCTTGTTTCAAATGATCCCCTTTAAGGTCCCAGTAGGTTTCTTTACGTTGATAAGATCCCTCCTTTGCAGATACATCTGGAATAGGAAGCGACCCAGGTTGGCTAGAAACATCCTCACTAGATCCAAGAAGGAAGGGCGCCTCGCCCTACCAGATGTTAAGGGTTATTTCCTGGCCGTGGTTCTTAACAGGATCTCGAATTGGAAATTTCACAAGAATACCAAACTATGGGTGTCCTTGGAGGGGGTCTCGTGTGGTACGGACCTTTTCACACAGCTATGGATACCGAGGAGGTGCAGGACTTTAGCTGCATCTACATCACCTTTTACGCATTCTACCCTAATAATCTGGGACTCGCTGTGTAAGTCCCACAACTGGCCGTACAACTCCCCTTTAATGCCCCTTGCAGGTCACAACTACTTCCCCCCTGGTAACACGTA
Organism: Rana temporaria; assembly: GCF_905171775.1. Classification (NCBI taxonomy): domain Eukaryota; kingdom Metazoa; phylum Chordata; class Amphibia; order Anura; family Ranidae; genus Rana; species Rana temporaria. The sequence goes on from NC_053489.1 coordinate 64,573,154, forward strand.
TCCCTCTGGTAGATCTTGGTCTCTGGGGAATGCAACCCTGCTACATCACGTAACTACACCTTCCGGCATCGCCTCATTCTCCGACCTTGTGGGCCCCTCCCCTGGTGCAACCTTGGATTACTGGAAATACCGCCAACTCTCAGGTTTTGCTGCGAGCTCTTCCACGACCCCTTCGAGATCTTACGGACCTAACGCAAATTAAGGTTGCTTTTGTAGAGGACCAGCCAATCGAGAGACCTCTCTCTTACTTTTATAAAGTGTTGCAATCTCTTTCCACCACAGGTCAACCCATCTTTATGCGCAATTGGGAGAAGGATCTTCATAGGGACCTCTCAGAGACTTAAAAATCTACAATCCTAAGTCTTGCACACACCTCTTCGATGTCTTCAAGGACTGCAGAAGTCAACTACAAATTGCTCACTAGATGGCACCTTACTCCAATGGTGCTTCATGGGATTTTTCCCCAAGTGTCACCTCTTTGCTGGTGGGGTTGTGGGGACGGTGCAACACACGCTTACCTGTGGTGGTATTGCCCCCGTATCCGCCCGTTCTGGCGGTCTGTCCTTTATTGAATGAAGGAAATCCAGGGCTTTGAGACCCCTGAAGACCCTTGGGTTATACTGCTTCACTATACGGACAAACCAGTTAGCTCATATAAGAAATTTTTAACGCCACATTTACTAAATGCTGCGAAATCTCTAATTCCTAAATTTTGGAAGCTAGCTGCTATACCAACCCTGCGTCAATGGTTGGAGGAGGTGGATCATACTTATCATATGGAGGATCTTACACATTCCATTAGAAATAAAGCTGACCTATCACATAAAATATGGTCTGACTGGTTTGCCTTTAAATTTACCCCTGCATATGCTGATCTTATGTCTCAAACCGTGTGAAATTTAGCGTTCAGATGGCTTGGTATGTTTTATTTGTCTAGTAGTTGTCTGTGGCAGAGTACCCCCCTTCCATCCCTCCCTCTCTTTCCTGACCTTGATCCCCTCTTCTATCTCTATTACTATTCTTTTTTCCTTACTTTCTTCTGGTTATTTTCTTTGTCTTGTGTAAGACGGAACGGGTGCAACTGAACAGAAGCGGTTCTGGTTGGCTTCCTATTGCTGTGCTTTATTTGCCACCAGTGTATCTTCCGTTGCTCCTGATGTACTTTTGGTGTATGACGTTTGAAGGGTTTCATTATTACTGTACAGCCCAACCATGTATACCGCTCTTGTATTCTTATGACTTGGTATTTTGTTTTTTTGTGATTGCCGCTTGTCCTTCTTTTTGTCTTGAATATTACAATAAAAACGTATTGAACAAAAAAATCAATAATTATTATGTATAATAAATGGGTTGGAAGTGTACGTAAATCAAAAATCGAAATTGAGCTCCATCCAAAGCATTTTTATTTTTTGGCAAAAGGTGGAAAGAGTAAGAACCTGCATTTTATTGATTCCACCCAGAAAGAGGAAATGCAGAGGGACACCGAGCACAATAAAACCCTGGGCCAAGGCCGTAACCCTTCCCCACTCTGCCCAATATAATAAAATTTGATTTTAGATGGAATTTCTGTTTTAATGGTGTGTTCACACGGCTTCACAGTGTGAATTAAGTCCGCATCTCATTAGTATTGTGTTTTAGCACAGGGGGTCTTCAAACTTTCAAAACAAAGGGCCAGTTTACTATCCTTCAAAGTCTAGGGGGGGGCCGGACTGAGGACAGTGGAAGTAGAAAATGCCCTGGCATCGGTGGGCATAAACAATGCCATAGGCTTGGTGGTCAGTGGGAGTAAAAAAAAATACATAATTGGGATCAATGGGAGGAATAATGTCCCATCATTGATATCAGTGGAAGGAATAGTGTCCCATCATTGGTGTCAGTGGAAGGAATATTGGTCCATCATTGGTGTCAGTGGAAGGAATTGTGCTCCATCTTTGGTGTCAGTGGAAGGAATAGTGTCCCATCTTTGGTGTCAGTGGAAAGAATAGTGTCCCATCATTGGTGTCAGTGGAAAGAATAGTGTCCCATCATTGGTGTCAGTGGAAAGAATAGTGTCCCATCATTGGTGTCAGTGGAAGGAATAGTGGTACATCATTGGTGTCAGTGGAAGGAATAGTGGTCCATCATTGGTGTCAGTGGAAGGAATAGTGTCCCATCCTTGGTCTCAGTGGAAGGAATAGTGCCTCATCTTTGGTGTCAGTGGAAAGAATAGTGTCCCATCATTGGTATAAGTGGAAGGAAGAGTGTCCCATCATTGGTGTCAGTGGAAGGAATATTGGTCCATCATTGGTGTCAGTGGAAGGAATTGTGCTCCATCTTTGGTGTCAGTGGAAAGAATAGTGTCCCATCTTTGGTGTCAGTGGAAAGAATAGTGTCCCATCATTGGTTTCAGTGGAAAGAATAGTGTCCCATCATTGGTGTCAGTGGAAGGAATAGTGCCCCATCGTTGGTGTCAGTGGAAGCAATAGTGTCCCATCTTTGGGACACTATTGGGTTCGCGCACGTCGGCGCGTCATCGTCGCCGCCACGTCAACGCGTCGTCTGTCCGCGGGAAATTTGGTCTGATGGTGTGTACAGCCATCAGACCAAATGATCCCAGCGGACATGTCCGATGAAAGCGGTCCGCGGACCGTTTTCATCGGACAGATCCACTCGTCTGTACGAGGCCTAAGGAGTGGATTTATATACACCAGCTGACCTTCCGAGCCCTATCATAGAGAAGTATTCAGTGGAGGAATATCGGGATAT